>NC_069117.1:37243326-37543326 GCF_025612915.1 Magallana angulata | reverse complement strand
AATGTACCAAACAATTATCAAAACTATGAAACAAAAGCATCCCACTTTAAGTAGGCGGAGAGTACTTCCCCTTAACTGTCTCATTTTTGGAAGGTTTTGTGTTTATTTAGAGTGCGTCATGGTTATGATCGTAGCTCGGCATTTATCATCTCGGAAATGAAGTATGTGTCGCTAAATTTAAAGTTTTAAAATACCGGAGATCTTTTTCCCGAAATAAGTAATAAAAACACAGAGTTAAATTCATTTATTTAAACTTTATCAAAATAAATCGTGAAAATCTTAGGTACGATATACACAATTAAATAAAATGGCCAAATTTTTAGAAAGCATATAAATACATATAAATAAAAAAACCCACTTTACAATCCGGAAAATATATTTTTCCGTAACTCAAATTGGTATAATAAGATTTATTTCCTGTTTGATTTTTAAGAAGGTCATGGAAAAATGAACAACAATCACAATCCTCCAACAGATCTGGAAAAAGGATTTATTTCTAGATGGAATGACAGATTTAACCAGTATCTCCATAGAAAGGGATGGGTGAAGAACACTCAAGTTAAAAATTACCCCTTAATATTTGTCGTGTACACCTTTGTTGCAGCATATATAGGCAGATCAATTTATAATTGGAACTCTGTGTATAAAGCAAGAAAAGGTGGCAAATCGTCCAAATGAAGCTGTTTAAACTACAAATCGGTCATTATTAGAAAAGTAAGTTAGATAGGATGAATGTATGGATAACCATGGACGTATATACACTACATTAATTGGCAACTATAGTTTGTTCCAAGTTATTGTTTCCATCACTTTTTGATGATTTTTAATAAAAACACACTTAATACCTGTGAAAGAAGTACAGTTGAAATCGATGAAATGGAAAATATCCAAGATATCTTCATTGACAAATTATCCCTTTTCACTCATAAAAGTTTACAGGAATGAAAACAACTTTCTTACGGAGGTTTATAATGGGAAGTGTTTACATATTTTCTCCTTTTGGAAGTACTCGGAACACCTTGTGCAATTTTTTAATGTTATCATCCAGGCTTATCAGTGATTGGGATAAGCATGAGCCCTGCGCCATAGTCGCATTTAATAAAATAATGGCACATCAATGTTAAAAATGTTGCGCCCTGCTGGCGCAAATTATATTATACTGTGGTAGAGTCAGGTATATGGCATTCCTACTAGCTCTGGCTAGCGGGTTAACCCTTTAGCTCGATCGGTAGAGTGCTGGACTGGCTTGCCAGAGAACCCGGGTTCAAACCCCAGCAGAGGCAATAAGTGTCTCTGTTAAATAGTAATACATACTATTACAGTACATACTTTTCAACTTTGAGCTTTCCCCTATAAACGCTTAGAATCTCTTTCGCTACAATTCTTTAATGATCGCTGTTATTTTACAGAATAGAAGTCAAATGTTGTACAGCATGATCATGACTTTGTTTGGTAAAGTGTTTTTGATTGGTTTATACTGTCAGTTTGATATTTAACGTGCCAGGTCTTAATGTAAGCAGCTGCCATCATATCACTGACAAAAAATTCCCCATCCCAAAAAAGAACAATTTTTTCTGATATATAAAAAATCAGATAAAAATGAATGAACAGATAAAGCAAAACAGGTGGCTGAAATAGCGAATGGAGATGCTAACGGTAAGACGGGTGCAACCATACTAAAATTCAACTCAAATTGGATGAAATGAAGAATAAAAACAAAGAATTGAAAATAAATTATGGTTTTCATTGCTAAATTAAAAATATTTTTGGTAGCTTTTTATTCAGTGTCATTCAGTAATTTGACAATTGCAATGAAGTCTTCTATAAACTCATCAAATTTTAACTTGTCATTTTACAATGTCCCATAAAATTTCCATTTGGTGCATTGATTTTGGAAATGTCACATTAACACTGTCTTGGAACATGCCATTGTCACATTTGGCCAATTGCTTATCCCAATCACTGGGCTTATTAATAACTGATACAATGCAAAATCCCTGTAGACTTTCTATTTTGGGATGTGTATTGAAACCTGAAGCGGCAGAGTGGGCGTTTCAAAACAGATAATCTGGACATTTTTCAATTTAGTGGATGAACATAGTTTGGTACAAATGTATTTATTATTATCAAAATATCAAGCAAAAAGTTGTGGAAGCAAAAACTTGGGACAGAGTATGGTAATTAGTATATACGTCCCTGGGATAACATAACACGTAATATGTAAATGGTGTGACCACTAGGCCGAGCACAGATTTTTTTGGTTTGAAACGCAGACAGTAGGATCTGCCTCCCTTCTGCCAAAGTTAAATTAAATGTTGCATGCTCAGTCTCAATTAAGACTTCATGTTTTATGCGTAAAAGTCACCTCTTCGGAAAGAGCTGAAAAATGAATGTGGTTCTGAAAGTTTTTTATTTCTTCTTTCAATGCTTAAATCTATTTCATAATTTGACAAATCTTCTATTTATACTTTATTCAGTAACTAAAAGATCTGTTCCTTGATGAAATGTTTTCATTATTTTACATCTATTAATTTGATAACACATGGGTGAAACTAGTCTTTTCTCCTGATTAAAGCACTGTTGATAACTTACTGTTTTGTAAAGTCAATTGTTTTCATTAAACTTACTCACAGCCCATTGAAAACTTGGAAAGTTATTAATAGAGTTAATGGACAATAAACAATTTAATGAATGAGTTAACTTTACCGAACAAAATAGCAGCCAATATGGCGGCGCCCTTGAGCTGGAAATTTTTTTTTTCAGTTCTGAGTAGCCCTGATTCAACTTTGATTTTTCACTGATTTTTTTATACATTTGTATATACATGTCACCATTAAGACTCGCTTTCCCAGCCTATCGCTGCACTGGTTGTAAACAGATTGGTATCAGGAGAAGACGTACTCAAGAGAAAACGTACCCATGAGAAAACTTACCCATGAGAAAACTTACCCAATCCCTAGGGCATGTTTTCTCTAGGAAAAAACATACCCACGTATCCTAGGAAAATCATAAACATAATGTTAAACAGTTTTAAATAATATCTTACTGCATAAATATAGAGAAATACAGGTATATGGAATTAATAGATATTTGAATTTCATAGAAGTAATTATTTTGTATGAGTCTGTTGAATATATATAAAAGACCTAGACATATTTAATTATTATTACATTAATTATTTACATTCCACATATTTTTTGCTTGTAGTATAGCATTAAATGATTTATTTTTGATGTTGTCTTGTCAATAAGTGCCGTCAGATAAGCAGACAAATTGAATAACGAGTCAAAAAACCATCAGAAAGCACCCATATGTTTCTCCAAAACAATAATTTATCGAAATGGGACAATCTTCATGACATCATTTCTGCATTATGATATCACTGTAGTGATCACCTTTTACACATTTACTTTCATGATGATTTTAAATTTTCTCAACCTTATTTTTACAGCTTTTCATAGAACTTTTATTTTTGGGGTGAGAAATGCATATACATGTAATACCGCATGTAGTCCTTTTATGTTTTTACTGTATTTTTATGTAATTTGATGAATATTTATCTTCAGCTTTGCCTATGGAAAATGAATAAAAAATGGTGTAAAAAGTTAAAGCATTTGATTAAAGATGGTAGATCAACAAAGTTGAAATCATACATTGAGAAGCATGAAATCAATATCCAGCACCTTCAGTACAGCAATGGGAAAACCCCTCTTCATTATTGCTGTAAATATCTGAACTTTAATGGATTTAGGTAACATTTTTATTATCCCTTTACTGAGGCCTTTACTTACAAGAAAATTTCTTTTAGTTTTCAAAATTAAAAAAAAAATATTAATAATTTCATTAAGATAGAGATATCTAATATCTCATTGCCTTAAAATAGAAAAGAGAATGTGGTATGCATAAAATAACTGCATATTCCAGTATATGATTCAGTGCTAGATATTAACAAAACATCAAATGATGTGTTTTTAGTTTATTGGGCATAGATTTCTTGTTTATTTCCCCTAGATTTTTGATTGAGAAGGGGATAGATGTGTCTATTAAAGACGATGATGGAAATACCGCCCTACATATTGCTTTGAAGGAAGCCATTAAGACCCAATCAAGCTCGGAAGTAAATGAAGGTATTCACAATTCTGAATTTTCATATGTAATTTACCCCGTTCATTTGTACATCAATGTATTACACAACCAATTTGTTTAAAAAAATTTTTTCTAATAATGATCATAGGAGATCAATCAATGGTAAAATGACAATGTTGTAAAATTAAATTTTCAGAACTGCAAACGAGCTGTCCAATGGTTTGCATGACACACTGTGGTGTCCAAGTGTCTCTAATCTTTTTGTGCAGCTTTAAGTTTGCTAAAAGTTACCCATAACAGACATAGTAGAATGTGACACATAACCAGAGACAGAGTTTGCAAAAATTATCAAAATTAATTTCATCTCAGATGTATTATTTTAGCATTAAAAACATAACAGAAGTTTAAATATAGCATGAAAGATGTTCATAACCTGAGGATTTTGCCAATCTTGCAGTCCTTGCATAATTAGATGAGGATATAAGCTCACAAAAGTTTACTCTGAAAAATTACTAATATTTATTGTTATACTTTCATGTTAAATACTGAAATCTGATTGGTTTAGACGCAGTTCATAATCTGTTCTATTACCCTCAGCATTAGCAATGCACTTAGCAACGGGTAACATTACGAATTGTTACATGCGCGAAAATCATGCGCGTACGGTTAGCCTTAGAATTCACGTTATTACTATCTAAAAGCAGTGATGTTTTCTTTAAAATTAAGACATTCAGTATAACAAAATAAATAGTGCCTGTTTGGGAGGATAACAGTTGAAATTGACACCCCTCGAAAACCATTGTCAACCTCCACTTCGCGTCCGTTGACAATGGTTTTCTCGGGGTGTCAATTTCAACTGTTACCCTCCCAAACAGGCACTATTTATATAGTGTAATTTCCGTAACCTATGAAATAGAAATTACTAAAAAAGTAAATATTTATTGCATTAATATCCATGTATACTTCCAGTGTACCAGCTGATTATCTTGCCAATCATTGAGAAACGTCCGGAGTCACTGAGATGGAGGAATCACAATGATGTTACATGCCGAGACCTTCTAGATCAACTCAGAGAAAAACAGGAGGAGGAGACGCAGGTAAAAAAAAATAAAATCATATAGAACCTACACAAAGCCACTCCCTGAAAAAACTTTTTTTTTCTATAACCTGAAGGTTATTATTAAATCAAAGTACTGAAGTACTGACGGGAGTTGATTTTATCAATTATTATTTATTTTTAAATCAACTTATCTTGTGTGGCAATTAGTTTCTAGTCTGTTTTTAAATTACGCACTTTTTTATAATATGAAATTTTATTAGACTTTTCCGACAAGAAATTAGAGAAACCCCATATGAATCATGTTGTGTAATATTTAAAGATAGATTTCAAACTATGTATTAGTAATCAAAACAATTCTTAAAATTGTATGGATCTAAGCACTATTGATATCGAACTCTAGTCTCGTTCAACCAGGCGCTCAGCTGTCTCCGTTAATCTCCACCAAGCAGCAGAGCCTCTCTGTTTGTCGGAGATTTACGGAGACAGCCGAGCGTTTGGTTGAACGAGACTATATTAAACTCTGGCGTAGGAATACATGAGACTACAAAAATAGCTAAATTGTTCGTATTATATAAAATCTGACTATTTTCAAAGTGTTTATAGATAAGTTTCCTTGAAAAACAATGCTTCAACATACATTACATCGAATTTTTGTATTATTTTTAAGAACTAGAATTTGTCAGTGGTGATGATTTGTGCTTAGGTCCAAACACTGTTTCACTTTTGGTTTGCCAGAGTAACTGCATAGGAGAGTTGATTAAAGTCATCTCCCAAAAACCAATTAAGCTCTAAGAGAATGGTTTTTTTTGGTAAATGCATGTAAAGTGTTACTTTTCATATATTGTAAATGGGTCAATAAAGTCACAAATAAGGTTCATGTACAATATTTTGTATCATACAAATGAAAATTTAATAATTTTTAGAATGTAATTTATGTAAATGAAGTTATCATTATTACTTTATTTGTATCATTTATTTTTATTTATACATTGTACATGTAAATGAAGTCACCTGTAAATGATGACAATCATTTCTTCAAAAAGTTTGAAATGTCAATGCTATTAATGTCTGCAGACTTCAAGAACTCCAGAGAACTGGGATGATAAACTCGCTGATGAGGTTGAACATGAACATCACTGGGAGTGGGGCAGATACTCGGGGGGTAAGTGTGTGCCAGTGAGAAGAACTCTTTGTATTAACTCAAGAGTTTTTTGAAATTACTAAAATTCTTTATCAAACTATAAACTGAAACTATACACTTAAAAGTACAGGGAATTTTTATTTAAAAAATAACATCCTACATGTTTTTCTTTATATAGGTCTTCAAGATGAAGAAGATTTCACTGAGAGCTATGAAGATTGGTCCAAGAGAATGCAGCAGGAATATCATTGTAAACGGAGGCAACACTCATCATTACCAAGGTCAACAAAGAAAGCAAAGGTCGAAGATGACTTTGAAGCAAAACTTAAAAGAGACCGTGAAAAAATGAGACAAAGGTATGAGGAAAATCAGAAGAAAGCACAGCATAATTTCAAAAGACACAAGAAAGACCGATATGAACGTAAATGGGAGGAGCTAAACGCAAAAGCTGCAGAGAAGCCTTTGTGTTTCCTAGATATTCCGTGGCCTTTTAAAGATAGTGTTAGTGAGTTGGAAGACTTTCTTTTACATGATGTTACAGACAGTGATGTGAGAAAGAAATACTTGCGAGATCAGATGAAAAAATGGCATCCGGACAAATTTGAGCAAAAATTTGGCAATTGTGTTGTTCCATCAGAGAAAGAGCATATATTTTTAAAAGTGAAACAAGTATCCCAACAATTAAATCATCTCTTTGAAAAACTGAAAAATAACTGATCATTGTGTTGGATATTGATTTCTGTTTTATTTTCATGCATGTTCATTTGCGTTTTGAAATAAAATAAATTTAGTATTTATTTGTACATAAATATACATGAACATGAATTTGTTTTCCCATTTGTCAATTTTTCCTGGTTTCATTTAGAAGGTTGGAATAGGATCTGCACTTTTTTCTCTTAACATGCTGAAGTAAGCAATTTTTGCTGAGAATACTATTTTATGTTTACTTTTTTGAATATATTTCCTAATATAAACCTGTGGAATAACACAGATGTTCAATTCTGTATCATGATGTCTTAATGATTACCGTAGCACTTATCATTTGACCAGGGACGTATATACTAACTAAATGTATACGCGTCCCTGATTTGACAGTTGCATTATTGTAAGAAGAAAAACAGTTGATAATTCTGAACAATTTCGTAAATACATGTACAAGTAATAAACAGCAATGTATTAAAAAGTTCAAAAGGATATAAACCTGGATGATACCTGATCAAATCATCTGAGAAGCCCTTGGACTTCACAGAATTTTATCACATGACTAACCAAGTTTATATCGCATTGAACTTTGTAACAGCTAGGATTATTTATATCTTAAGCACAAGAAACACAGTCCTTACTGGGATAATCAGGGTACAATACTATATGTATCTAAGCAGGATGCAAAATGAAATGGAAACTCCATAACTCAGTTAAATGAATGGGTTAGATGAAAAAATGGTTTCAACTGTATAAATATGTTTGGACATCAGTTTGAAATTATTGTCCTCATTTTTAGCTTAGTTTAAGATTATGTAAACAAAATTAAGTATTAGAATTATTGATTGCTGATTAACATATCTATATTCTTGATTTTTATTCATTAATAGTAAAAAAATAAATACTTTAAAAAAATCCGGAATTTACAGCTTTGGTTTTAACTTAATACTCCAACAATAACTTCCGGTTACTATCTAGAAAGGGAAAACAGCAGTGAGCAAAAGATCAATGACAAATTGACAATTGTATTGCATAACATAATGTCAGCGCTTGATATAATAAAGTTTTTGTGATCAGGTTTGTTTGAAGAAATCACGATGAAAGGCAAAAGGAAAGCAAGATGTCTGTCGAGAAAAAAATCGGGTGCGAATGAAAATGATAAGAAGCAGGTGAGGCAAAATGAAGATCATTTCCAAAGCCTGTCTTTGGAAGTTATTTGTCACATTCTTGGATACTTACCTCTGAGATACATACTGAGGATGGATTGCATGAACCATAAACTCAGAAATGCCGTTTCTATGTATTTACGTATACAGAAAGAAATTGACATGTCGGAGAGGGAATTGTATGGATGGATGTGCGACTCCATCACAGATAGTACACTTACAGCGTTTCTAAAGCGCTGCCATGATGTGGAGTATCTATATGGTTTCCACCCGGGTTTTATGACATTAAGACGTCAACGGGGTGTCGATATGCTCACTCTCCCAGGAATCATTGATGCTCTCTCAGAATGCAAAAATCTGAAAGGCATTGAGATTTCAGATATTGCGCTCTTGCATGCAATGATGGACTTTTTTCCACAACTAGAGATTTTAGGAACATTCAAGAATAGAAACGGAACATTTCCTATCAATTTCCTATCATCTCTGACTTTGGCAGAGAATGCAAAGATTACGTCATTGCATCTTAATGGAATTGTACTTGAAAATCTGCCAAAAATGTACAATTTGAGGCATCTTCAGCTTCGTTGGGTACACTTTCATGAGTCCCATCCATTTAATGAGTTTATGGCACCAAAGTTGCAGACATTTGTCATGGCACACTGTTCTGGACCAGCCAGTGCAATAAAGTATGTCCCACTTATTGCAAGTCTTGCAAGTTCCAGGTACCTTTCCAGACTTGAATTACTGCGCGTTCCATTTCTAGGTTAGTTCATATTTTTTATTTTAATTAACTGGATTATCATATGAATGTTTTTTCAATGTACATGTATATGTCCAAGTTCTTGTTGCAACAAAACTGTCCTTCCTAACTTACAATCATGATTCATTTCTGCAATCTTTTTCAGGAGGCTTAATTCATCATGTGGTACAAGATGGATGGCAAATGAATGCCTTTCGTCAGTTGCGCTGTATCAGATTTGGAGGGTGTCGCCATGCCCTTGAAATGGATCTGGGGTTTCTCATTATTACAGCAGCTCAGAAGTAAGTTTTATTAAATTTTTATACCACCATTTCTTTTATAATATTAATAGATTTAATGATTTTGTCTTCAGCGTAATGTTGCTGGCTTTTACTTTGAAATTGATTACCGGTAAATACAAGTATGAAATTGATTCATTAAATCTTGTACATGTATTTGATTACATATATATACTATATAGATGATTATTTTGGCAATGCTTACTTGGTAGTTAATATAACCCTCAAAATTGATAAGATATTTAAATGCCAATTTTTTTTTTTTTGGGGGGGGGGGTGTTTTTTCATGGGCTATATTTCCAAGTCAAGAGTTTCTGATCCTCTCTACATTAACCTTTGACCAAACAGACAAAACATATGTGGGTTTACAGTTGCACCATCTAGTGAGAGTACAATGTACTAATTTTTTAACTTTTGTGACATCTTACTCTGACCAATCAGAAAATACGTATAAAACAGAGAAAACTACAGCAGTATGGCTCTGACGATGAACAAATTGATTATAATATTCAATTTGTTGAAAAGATGGGTTAACTCTGACCTAAAACTGATAGCATTAAGTCAATTACTTTCCAGTCTGTCCTAAATTCATTTGACAGTAGCTCAACATTGATCAATGCACAATAAAACATTCTTGAAACATTTCTTATTGGATCACTCACACTTTATTGAGACCAACAAAGAAACAGGGTTTTTAACCCCATCAAACTCTGCCTATGTGGTCAAGGGTTTTTGTAGAGTGGAGTGGATCAGAAACTCTTGTCCTTGGAAGATGCCATGGGCTAACTTGGCTCAAAATCATCAAGATAAAAGCTATAATTACAATAACCCATATTTGGGGTTCTTGTTACAAGAATTCATTTGAAACAAAAACCATTTGAATTAGTGCAGCATTTAAAAAAAATCATTGAACATAAATCTTGACTACAGACTAGAAGAAATCAGTGTGCAGCCCTCTTTGACTAAGGATAATCTGTTTGTTGCCTTGGTGATGGCTGATGTATCCTTTCCTCTGTTTTCAACTTTACATCTTGGATATGTAGATTCTTTCCCAGCACCAGGTAATTCAACATCTATTACAATTTACTGATAGTTTTTTATTCTCTTTTTCTTTACTCTAGCTGTGATAACTCTAAGTGATTTTATTATGACAATATCAATAATTTTAGTAATGACTGAAATGCATGTTACACAACCAAATTCAGAATGAGACTTTTTGCACCATTATACATGTTATGAGATGTCTTTATTTTTTATTAGATAAATGGGACAATGAGGATTTGATTGTGGAGGGTTTGGCTAGTGTGTCAGAGGCCCCTGCAGTCATCACAGACATCGGCATGAGGGCTGTGGGGGTGTGCTTCCCTCGAATCAAACACATGGACATCTACAACTGTCCACACATTCTGAGACCCACTCAGTGGTTCACTCAGGGTAAGTCAACCCAACTACACACTTGTACAATCAAAGAACAAATACAAATAGCAACATACTTTTCAAGCACATTGTAAAATGGTCTGGTCTTCTTTACTTACCGTAATACAGCTTCTTAAGTACCATATTCACATACATGTATGTCATTGTTTATTTACACATCATAGTAAAAACAACAGGTAAAACAGAAATGTTTTTTTTTGTCTGAAGGGTTGACGTGTTGGGACCAGCTGACTGAATTGTCCATGAAAAGATGTCATGCCCTTAAGCTGGAGGATTTCTGTGAATTCATTCCAACTCTTCCATCTCTACAAACTCTCCATCTGGAGCAAATGTTCAGAGAACCACCAAAAGGATGCTCAAGGTAATGTAATCTGTGTATAAATGTACCCATGTGATTTAAAGACTTACATGATACATGTACATGTAATTTGATTGATGTAGGAAATGATGTCTTACTGTATATACACAGGGTTGGATTGAGTGCTGGCACAGGGATGGGTCTTTCCTCTGCCATGTTGAATCAGCACTACCAGAATGCCCCACCAGCAAATCCTGTAGTCAATAATAACAATGTTCACAATGATGGAGCCAACCAGAATGAGGGAAATGATCCATTAGCCGATCAAAATAATGAATTGGATGGAGCCCAAGCAAATCAAGCCAATCAGAATGACGAGAGGGAAAATCTAATTGTTGACCAAAGTGATGAAGTGGGAGTTGATAATTCTGCTCAAGAGGACATGGCACGGATGGATGTATCGTCAGATGATAAAGTATCTGAGATGAATGAGGAAAACAATTCTAATGAAACGCAGGAAAACAGTGAAGGCAGCCCAGATTTAGATGGAAATAATGAAAGAAAACTGATTACTAATGACTCTAATGGTGACCAAAAGGAATCTGAAGAGGTTGAGACAGTTTCTGTCGGGATGGAGACTGTTGTGTTGTACCCAGGGAAAGAGCGCAAGGAAGAGGAACAGACGTACAAAGGACTAATTATAACGGAGACATCAAACATGGAGCAGGAAACACCCCCAGATCTCAATCCAGTCGTTGACTTAAGTGTTATAAAGCCAGACTTGTCAAATGTGTCTGTTACAAAGTCTGAACATTCAGACAGTGAGGTTGCTTCATCGGTGCCCACTGAGTCAGAGAAAATTCAGGAAATGGAGACAGATTCAAGTAGTCAAGAAACTGTGATATTGAGAGAGAGTGGAGAGGCTCCTGATGTTGTGTCTATTCATGAACCAGAATATTCTTTTACGAAGGAAATCAAAGTTGAAGATGGTGTAAACAGTCCTCAGACTTCGACCACAGCAGAAAGTGGAAACACAGGAACCTCTGCGTCTGTTATACCTGAAACAAGACCAACCAGAAGTTGTGTGAAGCATCAAACAACTCAGAGAGGAATGGAGGAGCATGTAACAAGTTGTGGAAATTCATCACAGGCTTATACAAGCGGTAGTAATGGTACAAGTACTTCAAATCCAAATCTAGCCGAGGGGCCAGCCAAGAGAGCTCTCAGTGATAAGAGTGATACAAGTTCTAGTTCCAAGGTAATGAAGATTGACACTTCACAATGCTCCAAGTGCTCATGCAAAAGAAGTGAAAAACAATATTTACGAAGAAGGAGATCAAAACGTGTAGGAAGTCAAGGGAAGAGGGGATGTACAGCTAAATGTAAATGTGAGTGCCATGATAAGGACCAAACAGAAAAGCCAAGTAAGAATGGAGATCACACTGGTGGTGGTAAACCTGTGTTAGAAAGTAGTGATGGATGCCAACCTCAGGATGGGGAAACACAGGGAGCTGATGGGAGTTGTAAGGTGAAGGAGGAACTGCCCGGGGAGAGGGTCGAAATGGTGGACAAATCTTGTGAGGCCAAACCAGAGGATATCAGACAGTCTTTGTTAAGGGAAGAGAACTCCAACACAATGAGAGGTATGACACAGATGTAGACATATATCAATTAAATATATGATACAGTCTAAATCAATGTATCTGGAAGAATTTACCAAAACAGGAATGGTAAATAATAAAATAAAAGTCAAAGGTTAAAGATAAAGCTATTAAAAATGTCTGTGTATGTCGGTACATGTATTTCAAATTCATAATGAATATGAATTTTTTGGGAAAATTCTTCACTTTTACATGTGTATTATGTTAGGGAAAAGAAAAAAAGGAAGAAGATCATCAGCAAAAAGTACCGAAGCTCCAAAGTGCAACATGAAAGATGAGTGCACAAGCACTGGAGATCCAGTAGTGGAGAAGGATCATATTCAGGTAGCACTTAACCACTGATACATGTCTTAACATGCAAAAACTGATTAAAAAGGGATATTAATTGATATGATATTGTCTTATGTTTTTCAGATTTTGAAAATCAACTCCAACTCATTAGTCTCGCTTTCCCTGAATAATGTTGGAATCACAGGTTTGGTTCTGGACAATTGTCCTAACCTCAGTAAACTCTCAGGTACTGATCAGGACTGTGTTTACTGCTTAGTACTTTTATATTAAATCTGCATTTATGATTACAGTACTACAATAGGTGACATAATCTTACAGACAGAATCGATGTATTATAAAAGTGATGCCTTTTGCATCCATATTGGTTTGCATCATGCCATTTGAAAAATGGGAAACACAACAATTTAGCTTAATGTTTGAAGGTATTTTAAAAATTCTTCACTAAACATTCTTTTAAGAGAAACAATTATCCCTCAAATTTTAAGAAACTTTAACTGAATACTTGAACCATCATGTGTTCTTTTATTGATCAAATTACAGGTCATGCCTGCAGAGTTTTAAAGGATGTGAAACTAAATACAGTCCCAAAAATTAGAAAAGTAGAATTCACCCACTGTGCCAAACTTATAGAGGAGAACCTTGCATATGAAGTTGCCCTGCAGGAAGATACTTTGCCAAATGGTCAGGCCAAGCGATATAACAAAGCTGTATTCTTAAGGCCAATGCATCAGGTGACTACATAAAATTCCCATTGTACTGTGAATATACATATTGTGATATAACATCTTTATCTCAAGAGATGCAAATTGATGAGTACCTAAAAAATTTTCATGATGCTGGGGTTGCTTTCAAAACGCAACATTTTTTGCATCTGTCTGCTATGACATCAAGTTCATGTATTTTTTCAGTGTTGGGTCCATGTAGTAACTGTAAATACCCAGTTCATTGTCAACAGTTTAAGGATAAAGATTAGCACAATTAACATGCAAAACAGTGGATTATTATTTGTTGATTCAATGTAATCTTGCCATAGGGAAAAAAATAGAAATCAAACAATGATTTTATACATCTGTAAAAGTCCAGATAACAATAATTTTGAAATAGGTTATTGCTGATACATTTTTTATAAACCTTGTAGATTGAAAAAGAACTCCTTGAACGTTTGCTCTTCTCCAGTCCTGACATTTTCTCCGATATCTGTGTGATATACGACTACAATGACAAGGCCTGCAGTAGTTCCTACAACCACATGCGGGTGTTTACCTGGGGAGAAATCTTTACACCTATGGCCAGGTAAAATAGTGCCATTATTCCGAGAGTTATCATGGTAAAATAATTGATGAAGAATCAATGAGACAGTCATTGCTGGTAAACTGCCTGATTCATTTATTTCACAGGTGTTCACCTTTCTTTTACAGTGAGCTTATAGATGTCTATGGTTTTCCTGAATGGAGTACGAAAGATTGGAAACCTCAATATCCCTGGGGCCGTGACATATTCAGGATGTATGGTTGGTAAAATTATGTATAAATGAACCTGAACTCAGCTTGTACATGTATTGTGTGGAAGATTCATTTTATTTATTTTCTGAAACAGTGAATCTTTTGTCCAAAGATATACTAATGAAAGCTCTTCTACATCCTTCATTCTTTTTTTATACAAAGGTGATTTGTATTAAATTTGTACTTTGATTGCTTTATACTTGCAGAGAGGAATGGTAATTTGAGTCGTCATGAGATGGTAACAGACATGACTCTGATGAGAATTTTGAAAGAGAGGCCAAGACTCCCAGAAAATCAGATTCACAGATTTGATCACGCTCGTAAGTTAACCTCCATGATTGTTTTTGAATAGGCTTAAAAAAATTTGTCACTCATTTTTGCCTGCAGGCTGTATTTTCTCGAACTATTAAGCAATTGTTCTTAAACATGTACTTGTATTCATCCCCAGTTAAACAAAAGTTGCCACTACATTTTTAGCTCACCTGAGCTGAAAGCTCAAGTGAGCTATTCTGATCACATTTTGTCTGTCGTCCGTCTGTCCATCTGTCCGTCCGTCTGTCCGTAAACTTTTCACATTTTCAACATCTTCTCAAGAACTACTAGGCCAATTTCAACCAAACTTGGCACAAATCATCCTAAGGCAAAGGGGATTCAAAGTTGTGAAAATTAAGGGCCACACCCGTTTTCAAGGGGAGATAATTAGAAATTAATGAAAAATTTCGAGAAATTTTCAAAAATCTTCTTCTCAAGAACCAGAAAGCCAGGAAAGCTGAAACTTGTGTGGAAGCATCCTCAGGTAGTGTAGATTCAAAGTTGTGAAATTCATGACCCCCAGGGGTAGGGTGGGGCCACAATGGGGGGTCGAAGTTTTACATAGGAATATATAGAGTAAATCTTTAAAAATCTTCTTCTCAGAAACTAATCAGCCAGGAAAGCTGAAACTTGTGTGGAAGCATCCTCAGGTAGTGTAGATTCAAAGTTGTGAAAATCATGACCCCTGGGGTTAGGTTGGGGCCACAATGGGGGGGTCGAAGTTTTACATAGGAATATATAGAGTAAATCTTTAAAAATCTTCTTCTCAGAAACTTAACAGCCAGGAAAGCTGAAACTTGTGTGGAAGCATCCTTAGGTAGTGTAGATTCAAAGTTGAGAAATTCATGACCCCCGGGGGTAGGGTGGGGCCACAATGAGGGGTCGAATTTTTACATAGGAATATATAGAGTAAATCTTTAAAAATCTTCTTCTCAGAAACTAATCAGCCAGGAAAGCTGAAACTTGTGGGGAAGCATCCTCAGGTAGTGTAGATTCAAAGTTGTGAAAATCATGACCCCTGGGGTTAGGTTGGGGCCACAATGGGGGGTCGAAGTTTTACATAGGAATATATAGAGTAAATCTTTAAAAATCTTCTTCTCAGAAACTAATCAGCCAGGAAAGCTGAAACTTGTGTGGAAGCATCCTCAAGTAGTGTAGATTCAAAGTTTTGAAAATCATGACCCCTGGGGTTAGGTTGGGGCCACAATGGGGGGTCGAAGTTTTACATAGGAATATATAGAGTAAATCTTTAAAAATCTTCTTCTCAGAAACTAATCAGCCAGGAAAGCTGAAACTTGTGGGAAGTATCCTCAGGTAGTGTAGATTCAAAGTTGAGAAATTCATGACCCCTGGGGGTAGGGTGAGGCCACATAGGGGGGGGGGTGTTAAAGTTTTACATAGGAATAAAGAGTAAATCTTTAAAAAATATTCTTATCAGAAACTAATCAGCAAGATTATTCTTTATAATTGTTAAGACTTTGGCTCCAGGACAATTCTTCGGCCTCACAAAAAGGTTCAGAGTTTGATGTAGCTAAATATCCCATGTATAAACAATTGTAAAGGATCTTTTTGAGAACTGCAATACTCAACATGTGATATGACTATAAAATATACTATAAACTATAAAATTGAAGCAGGCAGCTATTTTTTCATTAGAATCTTTTTGTATTACTGTTTTGGGTTATTGCCCTTGATTTATTGATTCTTGATTATTTTAATTAATGCATCCACTGTTAACCAATTATTGTGATGATAATTTTTATACAATTATAAATATTCAATGTATATAAGTTGTTCTGCATAAGTAGTTTTGGGTTAGGTTGGATTAGTTTGTTTATTTTTGATTTCCAATTTTTAGATACTATGAATTATTTTAGGCCGGCACATATATAGGGACAGTGTCTATTACATTGCAATGAGCGACTGTTTGGGGTTAAACTTGAACAGATATGGAAAGATTGAGGGTGTTGACATCCCTGCTCTATCTATTTTTCTAACCAACGATACAGAATGTGCGGTCATTTCTGCCCTGTATCGCATTAATACGAGTGAGAGGTCATACCTGCTTGTAATGGTGGTGGTTGAGGCGGAGCACTAGTGTATGGTCATCCCTGTTGGTGTTCTGGCCTTTCTAGCGTAAGTGTGCGGCACTCCCTGCGTTAGGTTGAGCTGTTGGCGCAAGTGTGCGGTCATCCCTGCTTGCGTTAACGTTGGTACCTGTTGAGTTGCATAGGTGTGCGGTCATCCCTGCCTGCATAACGTTGAGTCCCTATATATGTGCAGGAGCGGTGATTAAAGTCTGCTCTTGTAAATATTGGCAGCAATCAGGGCTATCCGAGTTCCAAGGGGGAAAAATGGATTTTATTTATACAGGATCTACATGTATTAATGTACATTGTCCAGATTGTATTATGACTCCATTAAGCTGACTTTATCATACCTATTGTTCCTCAGGTGAGCGATGTGGCCCATGGGCCTCTTGTTTTTAATACTAGTCCTTGGATTACATGTTTTGTAAAATTACTCCATTACTTAACCCTTAATACCCCCTCAATAAGTCAACTTTAGCTATTATTAACTCTTGATTCTATATTGGAAGACAACTAACCCCCTCAGATGACAAAAATATCTTTAAATTCAATCATTATTCAACAGATCATACTGGAATGTTTTTATTGTTCAAAATGATAACACCACTTAAATTACTTACTATGTGAAAAATGAAGAGACCGAAATTCTTAATGTTTTGTTGTTTTATTAAGGAGGAATCTATTGTCCCAACACTAAAGGACACTACAGTGCATATACAGCGTTAGATTCAGTCCAGGAGGAGTTAGCCGACAGGTTGTGTGCAGGGATGAAAGTTAAAAGACATAGCTGTGTTTTCTATATCAACTTCAGTGATGTCAATGGAGTTCCAACTTATGATCCAGAATTCTCATAAATGTGGATGTGACTAGAATTTAATACATACAGCTTTGAGAGAGAGAGAGGGAGAGAGAGAGAGAGAGAGAGAGAGATTGGTTAAGACATCAACAGATTTTTAACATGTACTGTAATATTACATCAAATGATCTGAAAACATGCTTTTACTCTTAAAATAAAAATCAAGTTTAATTCCTCACAGAGACTTATTTATTAATTGTTATTGATATTTTGCACATCGTTACTATATATATAAAAGCTCAAATTCTAAAAACCTCAATGAATAATCCAGGTTTACATAAAGAATTACAAAATACTTAACAAAAAACCTTCCTATTTCACTATTTTCATCACATTGCACATTTAAATTCGATCCAATTAACTATTTGTATTGTATTCAGACACAATTGTAGTCAATATTTCTTTTCCAATCAATGATTTTAAATTTATCTACTACATGTGCATACAGTAGGTATCAATATACAAGAGTACCGGTATAACCACAAATTCAAACAAATGAAAACGTTCCCTACATAGTCCCTATATACATGTATACAGTTACTATTTTTTCTCATCACTGATCTTCTCCGTTAGTTCCTGTATGACTTCCCATGCAAATTTCACATCTTTTGACTCTGTCCGTGAAGCACACACAGCAAACCTCAAGAAGAAAGTGTCATTGACTTTGGATGGCACCAGGTGTATACGACGATCATCGTTAATTGTCTTTAATAATCTTTCGTTAACTTCATTTGAACCCTAGAACATGGAGAAATACAGTTATTGTTGATGAGAAAACAAGAAAATCATAACATTGTGGTTATGAAAATGAGAAGCGTCTTAAAGTATTAGATGTAGTAATAAATTCAAGTGCGGTCTCGTGCTTACTTTAATTCTAAAACAGACAAGGCCCAGCACTACTTCTCCAAATATTTCAAATCTCTGGTCAGCTTTTACCAATTCCTCAAACTGGTGAGCAAGTTTAACATCCTTCAAAAGAAAAGTGATTGTATTGTTTACATTATATATAAACAGTCGTTGTATAGGGGATAGAAATGGCCCTGTCATTGTAATGCTAACCTTCCTTATACATTCCTGTAAACCCTTGATTCCAAACAACCGCAAAACAAACCATAACTTCAGTGACCTAAACCTTCGCCCCAGTGGAATGTGCCAATGCTGAAGTCAAATGATATTTAAAGTAAGTTTAGATTTTAAAATGTTCTTTGTGAAATGGATTTTGTAAACAATATATTGGAGTTCCTCTTACTCTGAAATCTGGTATGGCTCCTTGGTTGTCATGTTTGAGGTATAAAGGGTCAACATTGAATGCATCGCTCAAAAGCCGGCTGTCCTTCACCCTGCATCATATAACAAGATGTCTGATCATGTCCAAACACAAAGCCAGAAAAGACTTTTTTAACTGGGTTTTTTTTTCTAAGTATGTTTGGTTGTACTTACCACATGGCAGAGCAGTCAAAGTTGACTTGTAACCATTTATGAGGGTTAAAGTTGAAAGACATTGCATGCTGAAATATTTTTGTTTGTAAAAATCATTAGCTATTTTCTATACCATATACTAAAGCAAAGGATCCAATTGCTATTCAATATTGATATGACATCATCAACAATGTTAACCCTTTTTCATTTCAGTTGATCCCAACAATTTTAAATAGCAATTTTGAAAATGAATTGATCATTTTGTTTATTTAACAGCTTACTTCTACTCCATTTAATAAAGGTCTGAACTCAGGACAAATAAAGGCACTTCCAGCGTATGCTGCGTCAATGTGCATCCAAAGCCCCTCCTTCTCACCTAGAATATAAACATGTTGTGGTAATGTCAATGATGAAAATGATCAAATAATTAGCTGATATGTAATCATGTAACACCATGAAACACTTACAGACTGTCCCCAACTCCAACACATTATCGAATGAACAAACGGACGTTGTCCCGAGTGTAGCACATAACTGTAAAGAGAAATCTGCATTTGTAAAAAATTGTAATGAGGCATCGTAATTACAACTAATGAACTGTTATAAACAGTTATTACACGTAATCATCTGTAACAGATGATCATGAACTTTAATTTTCTTTAAAGGAACGTTGTTACTTGGACTGTTACTTCTAAGTTGATGTTTTGATAAAAAGAAATAATATGAAATTATTGGGAAATTGTTATGTGTAATCAAGTGGTAACTTTTGAAAGAAAATTGTTATAGGTCACAGAGTTGTACACTTTTAGAAGTACAGTTTACTAGATTTACAGTGTACATGTACATGTGAAACATATGTATCATGTACATCATTTTCAATAACTGAACCCCTTGAGTTACATGATATTCCATCATGTGTAATCAGAGTTCTTCTTTTCTGTGGTATGATAATGGTGAAGTTGTGACTTCTTACAAAGAATGGAATCAGCCCAGCCTCTCGGTCTTTCTCTATGGCTCTCTGTAGAGTCTCGCCCCTCAGTGAGAACTTTTCATCAGTCTCCAGCAGGCGTACCTTGACTGCTCCAATCAGCGCTGCCCTTTCCACTGAGCTGTGGGCCTATACAGAATATACACTGTAGTGTAACAGTAAATCTCGTCTTACATGTACCCTCATCACAATTTTATTCTCAGAAAAGCAAGCGTTTGATATTTTAATTATTTGAATTTCATTAATGAATGTTTTATCAATAATAAGTTGCTGTACTCAATTAGTTTTAAAAATAAGCAAATTTTAAACATTCTTTCCCAGAAATGAGACATGATTGTCCTTTCCGAGAAAACTAGAGTTGTTTAGCAGATGAAATCTTAGATTTTTTTCTGATACATTTTTAATTAGGCGTCATTTAAAAAAGCGTTTCCATAATTCTCAAGTTACAATCATTTGACATATGTTTTTATCAATTTGTTTTGACTTTTATCAGAAACTTTCACTTAAAAATTTCGTCAATATTGAGGTGTTGATGGGGTTTGTTCCCGTTTTGCACACATTTGTAAATTAGGTATCGAAAAAATGTGTGCGAAACGGGAATTTGACCAGATGAGATAATTGCTTAATTGCTATAGCCTATATTACAATTCCTGAGAGGGCAATTGACAATAAAATAAATAAAACATATCTATACTCGCAACTGATATTTACATTTATTTTATGTTACAATATTACTTGCATAAAATCACATTTACATAATAATTGACATCCATATTAATGAATTTGATTTTAAACATCAATTTGGTCATGAACAATTTTATTATTTTTTTAAACATGAATGTTGCAAATATGTAGCGCCTTTGCTTAAATTACTGCCAATAGGAAGCACATATTAAAAGTTTGAAGAGAAAATATCATATGTTAATATTTAATTATTGCTTTTGCTGACATAAATGGAGGGAATGCGTCTAGTGAGAACGCTGCTAAATATTTTTCAGTTATGTTGTGGCTTGAATAATCGAAGAAATAGACAAACTGTATAATGATAAATCGGCAATTTTATATGCTTCAAAAACTGTAAAAATTACTTCACAAAACCTTTCAAATGAAGACTTAATTCATGCATTTTCAACCTTTTTCAGATTGAGGTGTATCGCATCAATATTAAATCAAAGTACTGAAGAACCGACGGGAGTTGATTTTGTCGATGTTTATTTATTTTAAAATCAATGATATGTTACTTTGCTTGACAAGTAGTTTCTAATTTGAATTACGCACATTTTTATAATATGAATTTTTGGACTTTTTTTCGACAAGAATGTCGAGAAACCCCCATTTGAATCATGTTAAATAATATTTTATAAAGATAAAATTAATTCAATCAAACTATGTATCAGTAATACAAATATTTCTCGAAAAATGTATGGATCCAAGCAATATTGAACTCTAGTCTCGTTCAACCAAACGCACGGCTGACACCGTAAATCTCCGACAAGGATTTACGGAGACAGCCGAGCGTCGAGTTGAACGAGACTATATTGAACTCTGGCGTAGGAATACATACGACTACAAAAAATATTTATAAAACAGAACAAAATATCTATATTCTTCTTCTTCTATCGTTAAGGCGCTGATAAAACACACGTAACAATCCAGGTAAAATCTTTGACCGAAAGCAGACTATAATTGCTATCACAACACAAATCACGCCTATTGTTCTATACCCAATTATCAAATGTGTGCAAAACGGGAACACACCGTTGATGGAAAGATATATTTTTTTAATTGTCTGGTGTCAAATGTAGGTATGGTTTGTATTTACATCTACCGAGTATGATTCCCTTACGGAAACTTATAGTTCAATTATATATCTATAGAAAGTCTATACGCCCCGTTTATCGATTGGTCGAAACCTAAAGCGTCAGAAAAACACGGACTGCACGAAATAATCAGGATGATGTCGGACTCAAATTCCTAAAGGAGACGATTTGGCCGTTTCTTTTAGCTAACGTACTGATGTATATTAACAGTAGTTAAGTGAATTTTACTTACTTTTTACAATCAATTTATTAATTTTTTAAAAGAAATATGTAAATATAAACAATAAAATGCTTTCTTTGAAGATTCATTCGGATTATGAAGTACGTAGCGATCATTGCTGTAAAAAAATACAAAAACGGCATTTTTCTTGTATCATATCAATTTGTAAATCAATTTTAAACTGTGATTTTGATATAAAATATTTTTCAGTAAATCTAATAAAATAAAATTTTTAAATTTTACAAACTGACCTGAGCGGAGCAGTAAGCTACCATCTTGCTTATGATGCCTTCATCAGGTGAGTGGCTGAACTTGTCACCGAGAATTTGATGTAAGCGCTGTGTTCTGGCTGACAGGAGAGCCACCAATGTTGCCTCACTGGCTGTTCCCTGTACATATACACCATAACAGTTCATATTAAAAACCGCCGTTCTCTGATCCCCTTACTCTGGTCTAAATTGCTTTATACAATTTTGAAATTATACTAAGGTTACCCATTGTCGTACCATATGAGATTTTGCCACTAGAAAATAATATTCATGTATCCATGGATTTTTGTTAAAGAGGGTTCTTCTTTTGGTCATGTATACTCATAGTCTGTGTTCTGTCGTCAAGGTTTCAAGACTTGATATGTCGACTATAATTATCCTTTTTGCCGTGAAAGGACGAAAACTATATTGACCTTGACATTTAACACCATAGAGTGTAAAAATACTGCACGCTGAGTATATGGTGACCTTGACATGTGACCTTTGAATTTGAAAAGAAATTAATAGGTTCTTCAATTTTCCACCAAAAACCCGTGTACCAAAATAATATAATTGTCCCCCATTTTAAATTTGTTTTCACCTGACCTACAAGGTGTGGACAGATGGACAGAATCACACACAGACAGAGGCACAGAGCCATACTACAATATATCCGTCTATTGATGGCCGTATAAAATTTAAAAAAAACACTTTATGCCCAACGCCCGACCTGTATGACCCCGCCGCCGTGACCTTCACTGGAATGGAGGAAACAGTCTGGGAGCTCAAGCATTTTAGCCAGCCAGTCCAAAACCACCATCTCTAACTCTGTACAGGCTGGACTGGAAGCCTAGAAATACCCATCACATGCAGTAAGCATTAAACCGAGTAACAAAATGTATACAATTTCTTTCAGTTCATTTGTGCTTATCGTAATATTTTAAGCGAGGCCATTGACTGAAAAAAATGAAAAGGTCTTTACCCACGAAAATCCGATACATCCAATAGCGTCTGAGAGAATGTCGGCTACGATGGCTGGGTAGGAGTTAGCAGTGGGGAAGTACGCGTGGAACTGTGGGGAATGCCAGTGAGTTACCTTCAAAATCCAAAGATTTACAGTCAACACTTTAAAAAAGAGTGACTTTTATAAAGTGGTACAGCAAAACCCGGTTAACCCGAATGTTAAGAGACCATATATACACTGTACTAAGAAAACTCCCTTCATCTTACCCCAGGCATGATAACCCGTTCTATGTCCTTCATGACGTCAGGCCATTGCTCAGCTTCATCCGGGGCCTTGTCCGGGATTAGTTCCTTTAGATAACCGGGGGAAACATCGGGAAACGGCTTCCGGTCCCGGATGTTTTCCAGATAATCTGCTACATAGTCCACCATCTGCTTTCCAAAGCGTCGGAATTCTTCTGCGTCCATCTCTGGTGGCCTAGGATAAACAATAAAATTCTCGTTTCTAGAATAAATGATACAAAACTCGTCTCTAAAAAAACTTCTTCATTTTAAAACGTAGAAGATATACATCTAAATTTAAACTTTATTCGGGTCTGAGTTACACAATTAGCCGTAGTGCAGTGTAGCTTGACTTACAGTTTTTTTTTTGTTCGTTTCTCCGTATTCTTCCAAATAACAATTTCCTGTGCTTTCCCTGGCTTGATTTCCTGGGTTGATTCACTGGCTTGATTCTCTGAGTTCTAGGGATCTAATCAATGGCCAACAATTTATCATCCACTACAAATTGCAGAAAAGCATCCCCATTTATTTTTACATTAAACAGTCTTTGATTTGTAAGCGCATAGTGAAATCCAATATATAGCGAAATATCGATAGATGAAATCCGTCAATGCTGTTGGTGCTAATGTCAACACGACAAAAGTCAGGAAAGTGTGTGAAAAATCTGAACAGAACCCGTGAACAATACTGAACGTGAATGGACCTTCATTCCCGCATATTGTCCCGGGTTGACGTGTTTTAGTGACTTTCCTATGTATTGATCCCTGTTAATACCGTACAATAAATCTGATTAATATGTCGCCAACGTTTATTTTTTTTTCTTTCCCTTTTCTCTGTTTTTGTAATTAGTCTTCATTTTGATGTAGAAGTACTTTATTTCTAGTTACGTTTTCTTCCTATTTGCATTCGCTGATTCCGCGACTGTTGAGAGCGCGCTTTTGTTTTGGAAGGTTTGATCAATTAAACAAGCCTCGAAATGTCAGATTGATCGATAAGTACGAGAGGTTCTAATAGCTTTTTCTATGAATAACAATTAGTTTTGTGTCGCTGTCCGCTGCAACTGTGGTCAATCTAAAAGCTGTTCCGATTTTATACGGAACAAGAGGCCCAGGGGCCACATAGCTCACCTGAGCAACAATTGCCTTAATTCTGATCAAATTAGCATTACAGTATCAAACTATCTTGACAACTAATTACAGTAGATCTTGCTAAAGAAATTGAAAATCTACCAATTTTCATCCACCTCTTTTTTGTGGTAAATACCAAGCCCCTTTTGTTGTTGCACCTGTAAGAAGATTTTTCTCTATTCCTATATACCCCCCCCCCATTTCGTGGCCCCACTTTTCTCTAGGGAATCATGGTTTCATCAAACTTAAATCTGCCTACTCTGTGCTTTTACTTAAGTACTGAGTTTTGGACCGAAAACTTTCCCAGAATATTTTTAAAGATTTTCTCTATATATTCCTATGTAAAAATTCAAACCGCCATCACGGCCCCGCCCTTCCACTAGGGACTGTGATTTTGCAAACTTGAATTTACACTACCCGAGGATGCCTCTACACAAGTTTAAGCTTTTCTGGCCAAATAGTTTTTAAAAAGAAGATTTTTAAAGATTTTCTCTATATTTTCCGATGTAAAACTTGATCCCCCATTGTGGCCTCACCCTACCCCTCGACTATTATTTAAACAAACTTGAATCTATACGGTCTGGGGATGCTTCCACTCAAATTTGGGCTTTCCTGGCCTAATAGTTTTGTGAAGAAGATTTTTAGATTTTCTCTATATATAAAAATTATCCCCCATTGTAGCCCCGCCCTACCCCCAGGGACCATGATTTGAACAAACTTGAATCTACATAATCTGAGGATGGTTACACGCCAATTTGAGCTTTCTTGGCCAAATAGTTTTTAAAAGAATTTTTTTTAAAAATTTTCTCTATATATTCCTGTATAAAAATTTATCCCCATATTGTGGCCCCATCTACCCCCGGGGACCATGATTTGAACAAATTTGAATCTACACTATCTGAGGATGCTCCCAATTTAATTTGAGCTTTCCTGGCCTAATAGTTTTTGAGAAGAAGATTTTTAAAGATTTTCTCTATATATTCCTATGTAAAACTTGATCCCCCTCTTGTGGCCCCTCCCTACCCCCGGGGACCATGATTTGAACAAACTTCAATCTACACTACCTGACGATGCCTCCAAGTTTAAGCTATTCAGGCCTAATAGTTTTTGAGATGATTTTTGAAAAATACCAACACATTTTCAATAATTCTCAATTATCTCCCCTTCATTTGAACAAACTTGAATCCCGTTCACCTTGTGGTGCTTTGTGCCAAATTTGGTTGAAATCTGCCCAGAGGTTCTTGAGAAGAAGATGAAAATGTGAAAAGTTTACGACGACGACGACGACAACGACAGACAACGGACAAATTGTGATCAGAAAATCGTTTAACCCCCGCATAAGCCCTTGTTATTTTATCATCGTTTGACTCGAAAACGTTCAATGAAATTAGACTATAATAAATCCAATTGATTGCATATTTACAGAAACAGAACAATGAAGTTAATCGCTGTTCTCAAATTAGCACGTTAAAAGTAAAAAATGAAAACTTACATTTGTTATCCTCTATATATCTCTAGCTTGCAGAGTTACAACATGTAGAATCCTCAAGATGCTGTCTTTATATATACTAGACTGTATTTACATCTACCAAGTATTATTCCCTCTATTTCTTACGGAAACTTATAGTTAATCCATATTGAAATCTGCACGCCCCGTTTATTGATTGGGCGAAATCTACAGCGGCTGAAACTGACAAGAAAGTGACAGGACCAAACTTGACACGCCCAGTTTATCGATTGGTCGAGACCTACAAACTACCTAGGAAAAATCACGGACTGCATGAAATAATCATGACAACATCAGACTCAAAGTCTCACCGGAGACGATTTGGCTGTTTCTTTTAGTTAACGTACTTACGTACATTAACAGTAATTTAGTGAATTTTACTTACTTTTCATAATCAATTTATCAATTGGCTAAAAGAAAGATGTTAATATAAACAATAAAATGCTTTCTTTGATGATTCATTCGTGTAATGAAGGTAGCGATCATTGCAGAAAAAATTTATGTATTTTTTCTGCAATGTCGCTACTTTCATATCCCGAATGAATCACCAAAGAAAGCAATTTATTGTTTAATTGACCCGTGCGTGCACGGGTGGACATTGCATATGGTATCGGACATTTACGAAATACTGAGATACATCCACACACCGTATTGTTGACATTTACAAAACCAAGCTTTTAAGCCTACAATAATGCTATTAATTTCACTTCACTTTGCTTAGTTAGAATAATCTATAACTGTGTCTCGGGACAGGTCTCGCCACATTTAAAATGCCTCCCATATACCCGTAATGTAGCAAAAAATTGCAGAATCGCTCCAAAACAATTTTGGAGAAAATTAATGAAGCTGCATTGAAAATAACAGTCAAATTATTTATAACAAACCATTTTGAGGCTGTAAATACCTTTCATATGAAGAATTGAACACTTATTCACCACCGTTTTTTACTCGAATTTACACACCATGTTGACATTCTGAACTCTCGGGATTTTTAATATTAAATGAACTGAGTTAGAGTTATCTCCGGTATTTCATTTGATGAACAAAATGTATGACAAATTTTCAATGAAAATTTACACGTATTTGTAATATCGTTTCTGCGTTTATCCATGGACATGTGATATTGTGGAAACATAAACTAAAGAGCCTCTTGTGATTTAGCGTGAATGTATACACATGCGCAAGGAGTCCGGTCAAGTCGTACACAGACCAACTCGTATACAGGTCAACTCGTATACAGAAATTTCCGTATAAACAACCAAAAATCAGCTCGTATACAAAAATTCCCGTTTAATGTATGATTTTTACAGATCAAAGTGTGAATTTTACACTTTAAAGAGTGGATTTTACACTTTAAAGTGTAAGTTTTACAGATTAAAGTGTAAAATTTACAGATTGAAGTGTAAAATTTACAGATTGAAGTGTAAAATTTACAGATTAATGTGTGAATTTTACACTTTAAAGTTTGAATTTTACCAATTAAAGTGTGAATTTTACCGATTAAAGTGTGAATTTTACACTTTAAAGTGTAAATTTTACAGATTAAAGTGTGAATTTTACACTTTTAAGTGTGAATTTCACAGATTTAAGTGTAGATTTACACTTTACAGTGTAAATTTTACAGATTAATGTATGATTATTACAGATTAAAGTGTAAAATTTACAGATTAAAGTGTGAATTTTAGACTTTTAAGTGTGAATTTTACAGATTAAAGTGTAAATTTTACAGATTAAAGTGTGAATTTTACACTTTAAAGTGTAAATTTTACAGATTAAAGTGTGAGTTTTACAGATTAAAGTGGAAAATTTTCAGATTAAAGGGTAAATTTTACACTTTAAAGTGTGAATTTTACAGATTAACGTTTAAATTTTACAGATTAAAGTGTAAAATTTACACTTTAAAGTGTAGAAAAAAAATGTGAAGTGTATATTTGGCATTAATACACTTCCGTATAGTATAGCTGTTTCATCAAATTAACATATTATCTATTTTTCATTGCAATGCGTAATTTTCAACTAGTTTAGATTCATGATTTCCATGAATTCAATAGCTACGTCATGTAGCTCTTATTTAATACCTTTGGGACTTGAGGAGCGGGCAATATTAATTCAGAACATTTAAACAATAAAGTGCTTTCTTTGGGGATTCATGCGGGATATGAAGGTAGCGACATTTCAGGGAAAAAAAATTCCACGATCAGCCAGCGGGTTATGGAATGGTTTCTGCAATGATCAAAACTTGTACTTAAGTGGTTTTCTTATATTTAAAGCCTTATTTGTGGTGACAACGTCTTACTATTCATATTTAGACACCCCATTTGGTGTCTTTTGTTGTCCACAGTCGTTTTGTCGGTCGTCAGAGTTTGAACATTTGAAATCAGCTTTTTTTCGTAAACTACGTGAACTAGTAAGTTTTACGTACGTGGCTATAATTTTTAAACAGCTTTGTGTGTAGCATCTGTAGGGAAGAGGAATATAAAGAAGATTTGAGGGGGGGGGGGCACAAATGCCCATTCGGTTTAATCGAAAAAAAAAATAACAATATCAAATTTAATATTTTTTCCAACTAAACATACTTGATAATGTTATTATACAAGTTTACAACATTGGTAATCACAAATTACAAAGCACATCGAGAGGAGGCATAACCTTTATGAGGCATCACATTTATGAGACCATATTTATCATATCATATGAAAATCATACTTTATGATCTTGGATATTCATGGATACTGTTTTGACATAATATCGTACATCATATGTTAAAAATTGTATAACAATCATATGTTCTTATCATACAATATTATAAGATACAATGTTTATCGATACAATAATATAAAATATGATATTGCATCCTATGCTACTTACAATATATATCATTTAATACCATATATTTACATTCTACTGTGTTTTTCCATTAAATTCCGTGATGTTTAAATGCCTCTAAATGCAACAAGTAGTCAAAGGTCAAATTGACGAGTTTTATTATGACGTCACAAACGTTGAACGCTGTAAACTGCAACGTCACAAGCGAAAATCAAAGTTCACGCTTGTGGCTGTTACTGTGGCTCTTCCATTAATGTTAACTTACCCTTAGGATAAGATCGGAATTTTAAGGTATAATTCACATTTGCAGACAAGGCAAGAAGTTAAAAAATGTAAATATAAGCATTAAATCATGATTTTTTTTAAGTATACACTCTCATAACTGCCGCGGTGTGTGCATACAAATTTTCATAACGCGCTAACGCGCGTTATACTCAATTTGTATGCACACACCGCGGCAGTTATGAGAGTGTATACTTCAAAAAATCATGATTCAATGCTATAATAATGTGTAATAAATAATGATGCAACATGATATTGTAACATATAATATGACATTGTATCGTGTAATACATTATTGTATTTAATCACACAATACAATGTCATAATATCAAGTATATTATATAAACCAATATTCATATTATACAATATCATATAATATGATACGATGTTATATATTGCAATGTAATATTCAACAATATCTTTCGATTAAATAATATATAATACAATATCATATCACACAATATTTACATGTATAATAATATACAATACTATATATAACAATATCTTAATACAATATCATATCACAATGTAAAAAAAATTGATACAATATCATATCGTATTATATAACTTTTTATAATATAATATGATATTATATTGTATCATATATGAAATCATAGTGTGTCATTTCATAGAATACTATATCATAGGAATCTAAATCATGTTATATCATTAAACAACACATCTATCAGGCAGGTTTGAGTGAGGTAGGAGATTTTTTTAGCATCCTTGAAAATGGAGATCAGGCTCTGCATCTGCATCTGAAGCTACCTCTGCCTTTCATTCCTATTACAGTTTAATCAATTATGCAAGCAATTATCTATAAAACATGTGACCTGTTCCAAAAAAATTAAACATCATCCAGCATCCGAAACCAATGGCTCAGATTCAGCATTCAAGCATGTCAGGTGCACCTGTATCATAAGACGCACTATCCATGTAATTAAGTTTGGTGAAGTTAAATAAACCTATTCCAAGTAATTAATACATATTTATGGGATATAAATCGATGTTATGATACATGCAAATATACATATTTTCAATAATTTAGAAAAAAATTTATCAGATTTGTTGATATTTTAATTCTATAGTATCTTATCTATCCTCATATAGGCGTTTACACGCCTTACTAGTATATACCAATCTGAGAGGTTCGTATGCAAAACGGAAAGTATACTTTAAGATAAATCAAATACTTTATAGTAATTTACAGTTGTATTAAATAATTGATATTTTAAAAGAGAAAAAATTTAAATTAAAAACTAAATTTTATTCAAGATTTCAAAGATATAGGAATTTATCACAAAAATATCAGTTTAGTTAATTGTGGTTAAGTTCTGAGCCAGCTTTTAAAAAAAAAACATCTTGTAATTATCGTTTTGACATCATACCAAAACGCTTTGTCATTAGCAAAACTGTTAAGATTTTCGTTCCATTGAGGTACTATATAGAACACCAGTTACTGAATTTTTATTGTCCCAACGCATATATTGTCTTAATACATGTAGATAATGGATCATGTCTGTATATGTAAATATATTCACAATATTTTGAATCAAATAAGTCAATACAGTATAAAGATATTATCAATATACTAGTAATCCATATACAGTGTCATGTATATTGCGATCAATTAATTCGAACACTTTCCATAGGTGGGACTACGCCACTGTAAATACTATTTTAGGAAAAGAATGCGGTGTGCAGAGATTGATTTCTTTTTTTAAATGTATACTTCACTATTTGCTTTAAAAATAGAAACCACACATTTTAGTTTCAAGTTATGACTAGCTAATTAACTCTCACCCCTTACCCACGAAAAGCTTATAAATGCGTGCATTTAAAAAAACCAGTTCTCCGCTGTCTTAGCTATATTAAGTAGTTTCTTGTGTTATGTTCTATAAAAATCTTTTTAATCTTTAAAAATTCAGTTATGGACAGCATCCTCTGTAAAACTCGTACACTTCATGTAGATCCGCTCTATTTACATAAATGATTCAAGCTCAGGTCTTGGCGATTACAAAGCTCAAATTCATCCCGGTTCAAATTTTGGATTTTTAAGGCTTATTTTTACTGATAATTCATTAATAAATTAATTGATTAATCAACACTAAGAATTTTATATATTAGCATAGATATCTCAGTTTTAATGAGGGATTTTAAAGCAAAGTCATTATATCAACGGAATGTACAATTGCATATACGAGAACATGTTTAAGCCATTTGTGTAAAACATGATTTAATATACAAAAATGTTGTCAAAGATTAACACTTTTTTCTCTGTCTTGTTTACGAGATGATTTTTTGCATACGAAATGACATGTGACCGCGCGCGTTTTGCACACATTTGATAATTGGGTATAGAACAATAGGTGTGATTTGTGTTGTGATAGCAATTATAGTCTGCTTTCGGTCAAATATTTTACCTGGATTTTTACCTGTGTTTAATCAGCGCCTTAACGATAGAACAAGAAGAATATAGATATTTTGTTCTGTTTTATAAATATTTTTTGTAGTCGTATGTATTCCTACGCCAGAGTTCAATATAGTCTCGTTCAACTCGACGCTCGGCTGTCTCCGTAAATCCTTGTCGGAGATTTACGGTGTCAGCCATGCGTTTGGTTGAACGTTCAATATTTCTTGGATTCATACATTTTTCGAGAAATATTTCTATTACTGATACATAGTTTGATTGAATTAATTTTATCCTTAAAAATTATTTAACGCGATTCAAATGGGGGTTTCTCGACATTCTTGTCGAAAAAGTCCAAAAATTCATATTATAAAAAAGTGCGTAATTCAAATTAGAAACTACATGTACTTGTCAAGCAAAGTAACATATCATTGATTTTAAAATAAATAAACATCGACAAAATCAACTCCCGTCAGTTCTTCAGTACTTTGATTTAATATTGATGCGATATACCTCAATCTGAAAAAGGTTGAAAATGCATGAATTAAGGTAGCTCCATACTCGTAAAATTCTCTGAGGAAAGTTGAAAAACCGAACTGATTTCGACTTAATAGACTTAAATGTCATCAATTGTTAGAAAAAATAAACATGTCATCGCACTTTTTGAGATGCCAGATAAACATACACTAATGCATATTTTAGCATTAGAGAAATGTATTTTTTTTTGTTAGAAGTAAAATCTTGTAGGCAGAAATTTGTTTTTCTTGTTTAATTTTAATGTCAACTTTATCAGAAAACTAAAATTACAAAAATATTTGAAAATTAATCGTTGGAATAAAAAAAACTATAGCATTTAGACATACAACTGAGAGAAAAGTCAGAAAACGAGTTATTTCCCATTTGCATAGATAAAATATATAAAAATTTGGAAATTTAGTATAAAATTAAGTGCGAAAATATCTTGAACCTATCAATAATTCTAATTACATCCATGTGATAATATTCACATAAAATAAATAAAACTATCTTGCACAATTTTTAAAGAATTCAAAGTTTTACAAAAAAGTGTGACATCACAGAACACTGGAACTACTTTAAGTCTTCATTTGATGGGTTTTGTGAAGTAATCTTTACAGTTTTTGAAGCATATAAAATTGCCGATTTATCATTATACAGTTTGTCTTTTTCTTCGATTATTCAAGCCACAACATAAATGAAAAATATTTAGCAGCGTTCTCACTAGACGCATTTCTTCCATTTATGTCAGCAAAAGCAATAATTAAATATTATTATTAACATATGATATTTTATCTTCAAACTTTTCAAATGTGCTTCCTATAGGCAGTAATTTAAGCAAAGGCGCTACATATTTGCAATATTCATGTTTAAAAAAATAATAAAATTGTTCATGACCAAATTGATGTTTAAAATCAAATTCATTAATATGGATGTCAATTATTATGCAAATGTGATTTTATGCAAGTAATATTGTAACATAAAATAAATGTAAATATCAGTTGCAATTATAGATATGTTTTATTTATTTTATTGTCAATTGCCCTCGCAGGAATTGTAATATAGACTATAGCAATTAAGCAATTATCTCACTTGGTCAAATTCCCGTTTCGCACACATTTTTTCGATACCTAATTTACAAATGTGTGCAAAACGGGAACAAACCCGCGCGCGTTGCTTCTCCAACACGCCACCTGGCGTTTATTTTTGTGCGTCCGCTTGTTTTATGTTTATGTCTGTTCGTTTTGCATTTATGTATGTTGGTCAGGCTTGGGGTAATGCTAAATGTAATGGTAATGCATTGCAATGCATTACATGTTTTCAAAGTAATGCTAGTAATGTGTAATGCCACAAAATTAGCATTACAAGTAATGGTAATGTAATTAATTACTTTCCAAAATCTAGTGTAATGCTGGTATTACATGGCATTACTTTGCATTACTATGCTTATTTATGCATGTTCACTTTTTAAAATGTGATAATTAAATGATTAGTTGAAATTGAATTTGATTAAATTCATTTTTAAAGAAGAAAGAAATAATTCTTGAGATTAAAATGTTTTAATTGTATTATTAAAAAAGATTTATAAAAATTCATTTTTGAATTGTTAATACATGTATTACTAAATATAACAGCACAATTTCATAACATTTTTAAGAGTATTGTTATTAAGAGGTTTTAATCATTTAAACAATTTACTCCAATTAGTTTGCACTTCAATAAGAAATGTGTCAACAACACACTATGCCCCCAGGATAATCTAAGTATCAAAACAATCTATTGTTATAAGAAGTGCTAAACACCCCAATCCCCTTCCCTTCGCTATGTCTCAATAGAATAAGAGACAGACATGCACCTTTAAAAGCAAAATGAATGCACTGTCCATCCATGATGAAAATAAATATCACTTCCAATATTATAACCCATTTGAAAATAATTTTACTTACTTATTTCTCTCTCTCTCTCTCTCCTCTCTCTCTCTCTCTCTCTCTCTAGTATACTAAGTACACTGTACATTAGTTTGTACTGATAGAAAATACAAGATTCATGTATTTTTTCTATTATTGCACTTAATATATCCTAAGATAAAGATCGTCAAACAGTGCTTTTTAGTCAAAGCTTCGACTGCCCCTGTAAAACATTTATTTAGTATAGCTGGGAAGATTTTCAAACTAACAGGATGCATTTAAAAGATGAACCCTTTGAAACTTCGATCATAAAGTGCAACAGCAATCTTTTGTCTAAAGAGTCCTCAGTAGAAAGAAATACGATTAAAACAGCGTATCTTAAGAAATATAAATGGGAAAAACCATCTGTTAATGAATCTATACAATTCAGTGTCCAAAATTATAAAGATTTGTGTAATCTTGGGGAAATATCTCTATTTAGCTTTTAATAACCACAACATTATTCCATAAATTTCTTTTTGTTATGCATGTAATTCTGTGTCTCTATTTCGTATCCTACATTGTATCATGCCAAATGTCTATAAATATCATTTTACTTATGTAATACGTATGTTGTTCATAATGCCACAAGATGATTATATATTGAGCAAATAAAGAATGACTCTTGTATATATAGTCATTGAATTTGAACCTGATACTGAGCATGAACCTGTAGATATGTTAAAGAGTGTTTTATATTTGAAACATTTGCAAAAACTTTTTATTAGCTTTGCTTTTTTAAAACAAAGTAATGGTAATGGTAATGCATTACTTTACTCATGTAATGGTAATGTAATGCATTACTTCAAGAAAATCAAGTAATGGTAATGGTAATTTAATGCCCAAATTCATGAAGTAATGGTAATGTAATGCATTACTTTACAATGTAATTCGCCCCAAGCCTGATGTTGGTTTTACTTTTTGTTTGTTTGATTTGTATAAAGACACCTTTGGTTGATTTTATGTATATTTAAATTGCAAAGAAGCTAGACTGTTGGTTTGGCATTTATAGTCATTGATGATATTATTTCGCATTGTTGAATTTAAATTACCATTGATTTTGTAAAAATGTATTTTTTGCCCTTTCCGCTGCCCATACATTTAACGTTAAAGTATCAGCATGTAATGTTGAAGTATCAGCATGTAATGTTAAAGTATCAGGAAATTCAAGTATCAGCATGTATTGAAAATTATCAACATAAGGCAGTTAAGGCGTACCATATTAGATGTCCTACGGACCCGGTTAAATATCGTCTACAAAGACCTGAGAGTAACATGGTCACGGTACATTGTAAGATTATTCTCTCTCTCTCTGTGTTGGAACAAGCTAGGTTAAATGTAAGCCCCCATTTGTAACATTCATTCAACACACTGACAATAGAACAAACATGACAGCCTAGAAATGTGTGTTAATTTAGCGACAAGGTGTGAACTGTGTATTCACAAGACAATATCTCAGTCGGGGTTTGACAACTGTATAAAAACATCTCTTTATTTTAAATGGCGGATTAGCTACTGTTGTCCGAAATCGTAACAGTGTGCATATTGTATACAATTCATACATAACCACCTTACCTGGATTAGCTCGTGCTGTCCGGCGTGGCTTTTAATCTGTCATGTGATATTTTTACGGCATTTAAAATGGTGGCTAACATAGGACACGACAAAATTAATTAAACTGTTTAACTGAATTCCTCGAACCCGCAGAGTGGGTTCAATGGATTCAAAAAGCATACTTTGTTATACCCCGTGTTGATGCTGAGATACAGAACACACTTCTATGCTCAAAGTGTGTGCGTTCGATTGAGTGTGGTCAACAATTGTCGATAGTTTTATTCTGCATCACAAAAAAAATTTCTAGCAATATAGGAGAAGTGTAGATAGAATGTTCTATCGTTAAAATGACAGATGACCTACTGACCATGTTACACAGCCTGGTCACGGTAAGATTATTCTGCTGAAAACAGTTTTATCTTTTTAGGTCACCTGAGTCACTCTGATGCCTATTGCTATTCGTCCGTCGCCTGTTAACAATTGTACATTTCTAAATTCTTCTTGAATACTACAAGGCAAACTGTTTACCAATTTTGCTCTAACTGAGTGATAATGAACTTTATCTATTTTACAACGATTTTGATATAAAACAAATTCTACAACTTAGCGCGAAGGGTTCAATTAATATTTTGTTTTAAAGCATCTACTCTGGGATGAGACGAGGAATCTAAATTGTGAAATTCGTGATCTTGCCAGCCCGGAGCTTCGTGCGCGGGGCCAAATAGATATCTACAAAAATGCCACCTCTTCTCTACTCCAACTCAATCTTTCAAAGAAAAGAGTATCTAATGAAAATATTTTTTACATCTGATTTTACATTCATTGGTGTCTTCTGTGTACTTTTGCTGTTGACTTTTCGTTGGTTATTTCAACATCAAGATGCTTTCTTTGGTGATTCATACGGGGTATATTTACATTCAGTATATATCTTGTTGGAAGTAATCACGGTTTAGAATATCAACTGTTTTTATACACAGAGTTCAACATGTATATATTCATTTCTCGATGCAGGTTTCCTGAACTTTTGACAAATCAGTGGTTACAGACACCATTATAAACTCAGAAACTGGGTTTCGAAAATCATTTTGCAACAGGTACCTGTATATTTTTACTTTCCGCTCAAACACGGGTGTGGGCAAAATAATAGGGGAAAGGCACTGTACCCATTACTGGTAATGTACATCAGTACGGTAGCTAAAAGAAACAGCCAAATCGTCTCCTATGGGAATTCGAGTATGACATCATCATGATTATTTCGTGAGGTCCGTGATATTTGTAAGATTGTTGTAGGTTTCGACCAATCAATAAATGGGGCGTGTAGATTTCAGTCCTGGCAGTTTATATTTGAATATCTACTCCTAATAAAAAAAGATTTTTTTCTCCACAATGATTCTAGATCTGGCATTATTTTTTTTTGTCATGGAAGCTAACTTAATAACATTTTAATATGGCTGTAATATGTTTTATATCCCTGAATAAGAGCGTAAATAATGGCTTTAGAGCGGCGATAAACAATATTTCATACAAAACAGACATCAGTATGAAAATATAAATATAAGCACTGAATGCTTATTTTTGGATGTCGTCGGTCCTATGACAAACGCGCGGTATTCAATTTGTCTGCACCGCTTGGTGTGTCATAGAACCGATAACATCCAAAAATAAGCATTCAATACTTAAACAATTAGTTCTTTGGTGATTCATGCTTAACCCGCGTTAGTATTACTTTAGGCCAAACACATAGTAAATTCTTAAAGTTCTAGTTCTCATAAGGCCTTTAAAAAAATTGCGTGTTTAGGGTAACACTGATGAAAAAATTAGGTTAGGTAGGTAGGGATTTTTTTTTTATTTTATCATATTTTTTTCTGCATGAATCCTATGGATCTTTGTTTGTGTCGTATTTAAAAACGGATTTTCTAATAGAAATAATATAAAATTCACAATCGGATGAAAACAGACATCTAAAAATGGTAGGATCGGGGCATTCTTGTAGGTTAGGTCGGGTTACCCTAAACACACAACTTTTTTTTTTTAGGCCTAATGTATCGTGTTTGAACAAAAAGTTTCACAGTCGTTGTCCTTGCAGTATGAGTTATGAACGATTTTTAAAAAAAAAAAAAATCAGTTTACATTCTATAATACGATACATATGCATGTTCTTTATACGCGTATATTTACAACCAGGGACATATTAGCATTTATTGAAAGTCTCGCGTGACAAGATTTCAGAGGTCGCAAATATTTTGACTCTTTGCGACAAATAATGCACGTCACCTTAGTTTTTCCAACAGAAATAACAGGAAAAGTGATGTTTGCACATGTAGATGTAGAAAGATTTTTACGAGGCGTTCGAAAACTACAATCATTCACTGTACAACTGAATTCTTTTCCGTATTAACAGCTGCATCCTTTGTGTAAGGGAACGTACCTGATGCCGAAATGGCAAGGGGACGGTAACTCTAACTAACCCACTTCTTCCTGCATTGTTGGCTTAAAATGTCACCTATGCACACGTTCTTTGCAAAGAACAAACTGCATCTACTTTGCAGTACTTCTTGTTAAAATATTCAAAGCGATTGTACCTGTAGTTAGAAATTACATCACATTATTAAAATATATTTTAATGGGAATAGATTCAGTTTGAAATTGAAAACATAATAATTGAACATCTGTGCCATGTTATTTTCTTCCTAAGTTGTAGTTACATATTATATCACCAGGCTGAAGCTAGCAGCCACTAACAGCAGCCACTAAGCCCATAGAAGCTAGCAGCCAATAAGGAAATTCATCAAAGTACTGAGAGTACTCGAACAGAAAAATTATATTTCACTTAATTATCGACATATTTTAATTAATATCAAAATGATTAATGCTCAATAATTTTTACGAGCATTGACGACTTCCAAAGCAGTAAAGCTCGCCTGGATAAGAGTTATAAATGCTTCTATGTTGGATAGAAATGAAATACGTCAATACGGGTCATAAGTTATGAAAATAATGTTATCCTAAGTGTAGACTTATTGATACAAATAAAAAAAACTATATGCATCGTATAAAGTGATATAAAAGAAATGATAAATTAAAGTAAATTAAAAGCATAAAACGATACAAATACAATGAAAACCCAAAGCCAACTCAGTGTGGCAAGATGACTTGTGTACATCGAAGTAGAACATGTGCGTGTTTAAAAATTTATCCTCCGGCCTTTTTACTCCCCCGGAAACAACATTAACGAAATTTAAAAAGACATCGTATTATTACGAATATGAGACAGTAGAACACCCAGCATTGTGATTTTATTCTCATCAGAAAATTGTAATATGTCGCAGTCAAAAACAGCGAAAATCATCAGGTAAAATTGGGATTATTTTGTCTCGGCCATGTTTTGACGTGAACCTTCGAATACAACAATGACAATGAAAAGGGTCGGTTTAGCTCACCCGAACTTTGTCATATTTAAGCATTTCACATTGATATGGGGGTTAAAAGTGGTCCATTATCTTCCTTAACTTTGAAGTGTGCATCAAACGAATAACAGGGTAGTGTAGGGGGCATATGGGGGTATCATTTCCCGGTCTCAGATTTGGGCTTTAGGGGTACCACCAAGTGGCTCCCATGGGTTCTGGCTCATTTCAGGGATTTATATCTCACTTGAGATTGACCACAAGAACTTGCAAACACTTGGATTAAGTAGAGGACCTCAAGAGGTATTCATAATAAGCGTTAGAGGGCACCTATGACCCCTACAGGGGTTCGGTTAGCTCACCCGAACTTTGTCATATTCTAGCATTTCACATTGATATGGGGGTTAAAAGTGGTCCATTATCTTCCTTACCCTGTTGTTCGTTTGATGCATACTTCAAAGATAAGGAAAATAATGGACCACTTTTAACCCCTATATCATTGTGAAATGCTAAAATAAGACAAAGTTCGGTTAGCTAACTGAACCCTTGTAGGGGTCATAGGTGCCCTCTAACACCTATTATGAATATCTCCTGAGATCCTCTACCTTAGCCAAGTGTTTCCAAGTTCTTGTGGTTCATCTCAAGTGAGATATAAACTTCTGAAATGAGCCAGAACCCCTGGAGCCACCTGGTGGTACCCCTACAGCCCAAAATTGAGACCGGATAATAATAGCCCTATATGCCCCCTTCACTACCCTGTTATCCGTTTGATGCACACTTCAAAGATAAAAGAGATATTGGCCCACTTTTAACCCCTATATCATTGTAAAATGCTAAAATAATACAAAGTTCGGGTGAGCTAACTGAACCCTTGTAGGGGTCATAGGTGCCCTCTAACACCTATTATGAATATCTCCTGAGATCCTCTACCTTAGCCAAGTGTTTCCAAGTTCTTGTGGTTCATCTCAAGTGAGATATAAACTTCTGAAATGAGCCAGAACCCCTGGAGCCACCTGGTGGTACCCCTACAGCCCAAAATTGAGACCGGATAATAATAGCCCTATATGCCCCCTTCACTACCCTGTTATCCGTTTGATGCACACTTCAAAGATAAAAGAGATATTGGCCCACTTTTAACCCCTATATCATTGTATAATGCTAAAATAATACAAAGTTCGGTTAGCTAACTGAACCCTTGTAGGGGTCATAGGTGCCCTCTAACACCTATTATGAATATCTCCTGAGGTCCTCTACCTTAGCCAAGTGTTCGCAAGTTCTTGTGGTTAATCTCAAGTGAGATATAAACCCCTGAAATGAGCCAGAACCCCTGGGAGCCACTTGGTGGTACCCCTACAGCCCAAAATTGAGACCGGATAATAATAGCCCTATATGCCCCCTACACTACCCTGTTGTTCGTTTGATGCACACTTCAAAGAAAAGGAAAATAATGGACCACTTTTAACCCCTATATCATTGTGAAATGTTAAAATAAGACAAAGTTCGGGTGAGCTAAATGAACACTTGTAGGGGTCATAGGTGCCCTCTAATACTTATTATGAATACCTCCTGAGGTCCTCTACCTTATCCAAGTGTTTGCAAGTTCTTGTTGTTAATCTCAAGTGAGATATAAACCCCTGAAATGAGCCAGAACCCCTGGGAGCCACTTGGTGGTACCCCTACAGCCCAAAATTGAGACCGGATAATAATAGCCCTATATGCCCCCTACACTACCCTGTTGTTCGTTTGATGCACACTTCAAAGATAAGGAAAATAATGGACCACTTTTAACCCCTATATCATTGTGAAATGCTAAAATAAGGCAAAGTTTGGTTAGCTAACTGAACCCTTGTAGAGGTCATAGGTGCCCTCTAACACCTATTATGAATATCTCCTGAGATCCTCTACCTTAGCCAAGTGTTTCCAAGTTCTTGTGGTTCATCTCAAGTGAGATATAAACTTCTGAAATGAGCCAGAACCCCTGGAGCCACCTGGTGGTACCCCTACAGCCCAAAATTGAGACCGGATAATAATAGCCCTGTATGCCCCCTTCACTACCCTGTTATCCGTTTGATGCACACTTCAAAGATAAAAGAGATATTGGCCCACTTTTAACCCCTATATCATTGTAAAATGCTAAAATAATACAAAGTTTGGTTAGCTAACTGAACCCTTGTAGGGGTCATAGGTGCCCTCTAACACCTATTATGAATATCTCCTGAGGTCCTCTACCTTAGCCAAGTGTTTGCAAGTTCTTGTGGTTAATCTCAAGTGAGATATAAACCCCTGAAATGAGCCAGAACCCCTGGGAGCCACTTGGTGGTACCCCTACAGCCCAAAATTGAGACCGGATAATAATAGCCCTATATGCCCCCTACACTACCCTGTTGTTCGTTTGATGCACACTTCAAAGAAAAGGAAAATAATGGACCACTTTTAACCCCTATATCATTGTGAAATGTTAAAATAAGACAAAGTTCGGGTGAGCTAAATGAACACTTGTAGGGGTCATAGGTGCCCTCTAATACTTATTATGAATACCTCCTGAGGTCCTCTACCTTATCCAAGTGTTTGCAAGTTCTTGTTGTTAATCTCAAGTGAGATATAAACCCCTGAAATGAGCCAGAACCCCTGGGAGCCACTTGGTGGTACCCCTACAGCCCAAAATTGAGACCGGGTAATAATAGCCCCATAGGTCCCCTACACTACCCTGTTATCCGTTTGATGCACACTTCAAAGATAAAAGAGATAATGGCCCGCCTTTCGCCCTATATCATTGTGAAATGCTAAAATATGACAAAGTTCGGGTGAGCTAACTGAACCCTTGTAGGGGTCATAGGTGCCCTCTAATACTTATTATGAATACCTCCTGAGGTCCTCTACCTTATCCAAGTGTTTGCAAGTTCTTGTGGTTAATCTCAAGTGAGATATAAACCCCTGAAATGAGCCAGAACCCCTGGGAGCCACTTGGTGGTACCCCTACAGCCCAAAATTGAGACCGGATAATAATAGCCCTATATGCCCCCTACACTACCCTGTTGTTCGTTTGATGCACACTTCAAAGATAAGGAAAATAATGGACCACTTTTAACCCCTATATCATTGTGAAATGCTAAAATAAGACAAAGTTCGGTTAGCTAACTGAACCCTTGTAGGGGTCATAGGTGCCCTCTAACACCTGTATGGATATCTCCTGAGGTCCTCTACCTTAGCCAAGTGTTTCCAAGTTCTTGTGGTTTATCTCAAGTGAGATATAAACTTCTGAAATGAGCCAGAACCCCTGGAGCCACCTGGTGGTACCCCTACAGCCCAAAATTGAGACCGGATAATAATAGCCCTAAATGCCCCCTTCACTACCCTGTTATCCGTTTGATGTACACTTCAAAGATAAAAGAGATATTGGCCCACTTTTAACCCCTATATCATTGTAAAATGCTAAAATAATACAAAGTTCGGGTGAGCTAACTGAACCCTTGTAGGGGTCATAGGTGCCCTCTAACACCTATTATGAATATCTCCTGAGATCCTCTACCTTAGCCAAGTGTTTCCAAGTTCTTGTGGTTCATCTCAAGTGAGATATAAACTTCTGAAATGAGCCAGAACCCCTGGAGCCACCTGGTGGTACCCCTACAGCCCAAAATTGAGACCGGATAATAATAGCCCTATATGCCCCCTTCACTACCCTGTTATCCGTTTGATGCACACTTCAAAGATAAAAGAGATATTGGCCCACTTTTAACCCCTATATCATTGTAAAATGCTAAAATAATACAAAGTTCGGTTAGCTAACTGAACCCTTGTAGGGGTCATAGGTGCCCTCTAACACCTATTATGAATATCTCCTGAGATCCTCTACCTTAGCCAAGTGTTTGCAAGTTCTTGTGGTTAATCTCAAGTGAGATATAAACCCCTGAAATGAGCCAGAACCCCTGGGAGCCACTTGGTGGTACCCCTACAGCCCAAAATTGAGACCGGGAAATAATAGCACCATAGGTCCCCTACACTACCCTGTTATCCGTTTGATGCACACTTCAAAGATAAAAGAGAAAATGGCCCGCCTTTCGCCCTATATCATTGTGAAATGCTAAAATATGACAAAGTTCGGGTGAGCTAACTGAACCCTTGTAGGGGTCATAGGTGCCCTCTAACACTTATTATGAATACCTTCTGAGATCCTCTACCTTAGCCAAGTGTTTGCAAGTTCTTGTGGTTAATCTCAAGTGAGATATAAACCCCTGAAATGAGCCAGAACCCCTGGGAGCCACTTGGTGGTACCCCTACAGCCCAAAATTGAGACCGGATAATAATAGCCCTATATGCCCCCTACACTACCCTGTTGTTCGTTTGATGCACACTTCAAAGATAAGGAAAATAATGGACCACTTTTAACCCCTATATCATTGTGAAATGTTAAAATAAGACAAAGTTCGGGTGAGCTAAATGAACACTTGTAATGGTCATAGGTGCCCTCTTATACTTATTATGAATACCTCCTGAGGTCCTCTACCTTAGCCAAGTGTTTGCAAGTTCTTGTTGTTAATCTCAAGTGAGATATAAACCCCTGAAATGAGCCAGAACCCCTGGGAGCCACTTGGTGGTACCCCTACAGCCCAAAATTGAGACCGGGAAATAATAGCCCCATAGGTCCCCTACACTACCCTGTTATCCGTTTGATGCACACTTCAAAGATAAAAGAGATAATGGCCCGCCTTTCGCCCTATATCATTGTGAAATGCTAAAATATGACAAAGTTCGGGTGAGCTAACTGAACCCTTGTAGGGGTCATAGGTGCCCTCTAATACTTATTATGAATACCTCCTGAGGTCCTCTACCTTATCCAAGTGTTTGCAAGTTCTTGTTGTTAATCTCAAGTGAGATATAAACCCCTGAAATGAGCCAGAACCCCTGGGAGCCACTTGGTGGTACCCCTACAGCCCAAAATTGAGACCGGATAATAATAGCCCTATATGCCCCCTACACTACCCTGTTGTTCGTTTGATGCACACTTCAAAGAAAAGGAAAATAATGGACCACTTTTAACCCCTATATCATTGTGAAATGCTAAAAGATGACAAAGTTCGGGTGAGCTAACTGAACCCTTGTAGGGGTCATAGGTGCCCTCTAATACTTATTATGAATACCTCCTGAGGTCCTCTACCTTAGCCAAGTGTTTGCAAGTTCTTGTTGTTAATCTCAAGTGAGATATAAACCCCTGAAATGAGCCAGAACCCCTGGGAGCCACTTGGTGGTACCCCTACAGCCCAAAATTGAGACCGGGAAATAATAGCCCCATAGGTCCCCTACACTACCCTGTTATCCGTTTGATGCACACTTCAAAGATAAAAGAGATAATGGCCCGCCTTTCGCCCTATATCATTGTGAAATGCTAAAATATGACAAAGTTCGGGTGAGCTAACTGAACCCTTGTAGGGGTCATAGGTGCCCTCTAATACTTATTATGAATACCTCCTGAGGTCCTCTACCTTAGCCAAGTGTTTGCAAGTTCTTGTTGTTAATCTCAAGTGAGATATAAACCCCTGAAATGAGCCAGAACCCCTGGGAGCCACTTGGTGGTACCCCTACAGCCCAAAATTGAGACCGGAAAATAATAGCCCTATATGCCCCCTACACTACCCTGTTGTTCGTTTGATGCACACTTCAAAGATAAGGAAAGTAATGGACCACTTTTAACCCCTATATCATTGTGAAATGCTAAAATATGACAAAGTTCGGGTGAGCTAAACCGACCCTTTACATTGTTATTGTTATATTTTTTGAAGGTTCACGTCAAAACATGGCTGAGACAAATTAATCCCAATTAAACCTGATGATTTTTGCTGTTGTTTACTGCGACATATGATAGTTTTTTATGAGAATAAAATCACCATGCTGGGTGTTCTATTGTCTCATATTCGGAATAATACGATGTCTTTTTAATTTTCGATTGATGTTGTTTCGGGAGGAGTGAAAAGGCCAGAAGATAAATTTTTTAAACACGCACATGTTCAGCTTCGATGTAAACAAATGATCTTGCCACACTGGATTGGCTTGGAGTTTTTATTGTATTTGTATTGTTTTATGCCTTTTAATTTAATTTAATTTATCATGTCTTTTATTACATAATACGTTTGCATATCACTTTATACAATGCATATAATTTTTCTATTTGTATCAATAAGACTACACTTAGGATAACATTATTTTTCTTAACTTATGACCCGTGTAGACGTATTTCATTTCTATCCAACAAAGACGCGTTTATAACTCTTATCCAGGCGAGCTTTACTGCTTCGGAAGTCGTCAATGCTCGTACAAATTATTGAGTATTAATCATTTTGATATTAATTAAAATATGTCGATAACTAAGTAAAATATAATTTTCTGTTCGAGTACTCTCAGTACTTTGATGAATTTCCGTATTGGCTGCTAGCTTCTACGGGCTTAGTGGCTGCTGTTAGTGGCTGCTAGCTTCAGCCTGGTTATTATATCACCCTAATGAATCACCCAAAAGGTTAACGTTTCTTCAAATCATGCACTTTTAAAATTATAAAGCATCCAATACTGTATATATAGTACAGTCATGTTCTGCAACAGATGTACTAACAATATCTTAGTTTGGTCTTGCCTCGATCTCCATTGTCGCAAACAACGTCCATGCACACAAAATATTATGCAGCATCCTCTATCATCTTGAGAGTTATACCTAATTGAGAGATTCTCTTTTTCGAACACGCTTGCAAAGCGTACAGGAGCAAAGTCCTGTAATATGGCTCTCACCTGAGTGAACATTTTTGGGTTTTGCGCTGTTGTTTTGTAGAGACTTTTTAATTAAGGTAACAGTATTACGAAAATACGAGGAAATACGAAACCGTAGATTTCTGTTCGCAGCATATGACTTACTGAAAAATTGCCTAAAATAACTAAAAGAGAAAATAGCCATAATGATAACTAAATTATTGAAACTAATGTACATCAGTACGTTGGATAAAAGAAAGAGCCAAGTCATCTTATGTGGGAGTTTGAGTCTAACATATCACGATTTTTTCGGCAGACTGTGATTTTTCTTAGGTCAATGTAGGTTTCGACTGATCGATAAACTGGTTAGAACTGGATCGTGTCGATTTCAGTCATGTCAATTTCCATAGAGCTTTGAGATGTAATTATATAATATAATTGTTGTGATGTGTAGTTTTAAGCCTAAAAAGTATGATTGTACTGTTTGATATATATACTGCACGAGCCGGAGGAGGAGGAGGCGAAATTGTTAGTATTATACTGATGTGCCTTGCTAAGTAGCCGTGACACATTGATTCTAGTCCCAAAACTATAATTCTCAGAAAAGCAAGCGTCTGTTATTTTAATTTATCAGTTGGTTTTGATTGATTATTTATTCAACAATTTGCTGCACAATCACAAAAACACATACACAAAAAACTTGAAATAAAAAAAAGAAATAAAAAACTCCAACTTTACTCTTCTGTACTATTCCAAGAGACTTCCCGCATATTATATGTAATTACCGGATATAAATTGATGTTATGTTAAATATATATTGTTTTAAACGATTTTTAAAGAGACTACACGTATCAAATTTGTTGATACATCTTTTTTTTCTCAGTATTTTATTCCTACTAATAGTCATTTTACACATTTTTTACCATTGTTTCTGTGGTATACTGATGAGGCATGAACAGTATAGATTTATAGCTTGTCGATTGCCTGTAAGTTCTGTTGTCTATAGTCAATGAACAACAAAGTCCAGAAAAACAAGGCGTTCGGTATTTCAAAACATTTGATTAAGGTGGAATAACACATCATAACAAAATGGCTGACCGCTGATCGAAACGACATTTCGTTTTATTAAAAGGATTTTATGGACTGAAACATGTAACTTACTCCATAGCCGAATGGATAAAACGTCGTACTTTTGATCCGTACATCCCTTGTTCGAATCCTGCAGGGGCTTGGTTAAGGCACTATATATATACATATATATAATATGTAAACGGTGTGACCGTTAGACCGAGCGCAGATTTAAGACGGTGCAGTTTGATTTTTGTAGAATAAAATTTATTTGAAACGCACACAGTAGGATCCGCCTGTTTGCCTATTCAAATCATTAGCCGAAGTTTAACTAAACGTCGCGTGCTCAGTCTACATTATGACGTCATATTTTAGACGTAAAACGTTCAAGTTTTGTCTTCGGAAATAGCCGAAGAGAGTTACGTTATTCCGAACTTTTATTTTATTTCTTCTTTCATTGTCCATCAATTTAATTCATATGAATGCCGCTGTAATAAAATTAAATACTTTATTCGGTATCTAAAAGATCAGTTAATTGACCTTAATATTTTATTTTCCATCTGATAATTTGATAAGACATACATAGAACAAGTCGTGTTTCTTGATTAAAGCACTATTGAAAATTATCTGGTTTCCCTTTTAATTTCTTTTAATTCGAATTACCTTCTATTGAAACACTGGAACGTATTTAATCGAGTTTAGGGGCAACAAACATCGATAAGTACCGATCAATCAATGATCAAACTAACTTTTTAAAAACATAATGGCTGCCAAGATGGCGGCGCCCAGGGCTGGAAGAAATTTTTTTTTGGCCTTAGTACCCCTGATTCAACTTTCACTTTTCACTGATTTTCTTATATATACGTGTTACCATTAATCCTCGCTTCGCGAGGCGGGCTTCGCCCGCCTCTCGCTGCGCTCGGTATAACTAAATATTAGGTGTATATTTCTTTTTATTAGAACCATTTTAACAAGAACTTGGACTTTCGGTTGGATGTAGCTATCGATTTCTTGCTTCAAAACAAGTTGAAAATGACGCGGCATCAAGCGAAATATGCACCACCGATTGCGTAGACTTAGCTCAAAAGCAAGACAAATCTTGTTGATTTCAAAGAATAATGGCTGATTGGCTGACAATGAAATAGACAGACCTACGTCACATTGCTGTTTGACACATCTACCCAAAGTCCAATCTCTTGTTAAAATGGTTCTAATAAACAAATTAAAGTTAAATTTTGTATAAACGTTCCTGATGTTTTTAAATTCGAATGTATATTAGGTTTTGTTAATCATTATGTAATACCGAGCGCAGCGAGAGGCGGGCGAAGCCCGCCTCGCGAAGCGAGGATTAATGGTAACACGTATATATAAGAAAATCAGTGAAAAATGAAAGTTGAATCAGGGATACTAAGGCCAAAAAAAATTTCTTACAGCCCTGGGCGCCGCCATCTTGGCAGCCATTTTGTTTTTAAAAAGTTAGTTCGATCATTGATTGATCAGTGCTTATCGATGTTTGTTGTCCCTAAACTCGATTAAATAAGTTCCAGTGTTTCAATAGAAGGTAATTCGAATTAAAAGAAATTCAAAAGGAAACCAGATAATTTTCAATAGTGCTTCAATCAAGAAACACGACATGTTCTATGTATGTGTTATCAAATTATCAGATGGAAAATAAAAACATTAAGGTCAAGGAACTGATCTTTTAGATGCCGAATAAAGTATTTAATTTTTTTACAGCGGCATTCATATGAATTAAATTGATAAACAATGAAAGAAGAAATAAAAAAATAGTTCGAAATGACGTTACTCTCTTCGGCTATTTCCGAGGACAAAACTTGAACGTTTTACGTCTGAAATATGACGTCACAATGTAGACTGAGCACGCGACGTTTAGTAAAACTTTGGCTAATGATTTGAGTAGGCAACCCTACTGTGTGCGTTTCAAATAAAATTTATTCTACAAAAATCAAACTGCACTGTGTTAAATCTGCGCTCGGTCCAACGGTCACACCGTATATATATTATTTTATTTATACCGAGCGCAGCGAGAGGCGGGCGAAGCCCGCCTCGCGAAGCGAGGATTAATGGTAACACGTATATAAATGAAAATCAGTGAAAAATGAAAGTTGAATCAGGGGTACTAAGGCCAAAAAAAATTTCTTCCAGCCCTGGGCGCCGCCATATTGGCAGCCATTTTGTTTTTAAAAAGTTAGTTCGATCATTGATTGACTGGTACTTATCGATGTTTATTGCCCCTGAACTTGGTTAAGTAAGTTCCAATGTTTCATTAGAAGGTAATTTGAATTAAAAGAAATTAAAAAGGAAACCAGATAAGTTTCAATAGTGGTTCAATCAAGAAACACGACTTGTTCTATGTATGTCTTATCAAATTATCAGATGGAAAATAAAAACATTAACGTCAAGGAATTAACTGATCTTTTAGATACTTAATAAAATATTTAATTTCATTACAGCGGCATTCATATGAATTTAATTGATGAACAATGAAAGAAGAAATTAAAAAGAGTTCGGAATCACGTAACTCTCTTCGGCTATTTCCGAAGACAAAACTTGAACGTTTTACGTCTGAAATATGACGTCATAATGTAGACTGAGCACGCGACGTTTAGTTAAACTTTGGCTATTGTTAATGATATGTGTAGGCAACCAGGCGGATCCTACTGTATGCGTTTCAAATAAATTTTGTTCTACAAAAATCAAACTCCACTGTGTTAAATCTGCGCTCGGTCCAACGGTCACACCGTTTACATATTAATATAAAGTCTGTTCAACTCACGATGAACTCCATTACGTCTGTGAAATATTGAAAGGTTCCACTCTATTCAAATGTGACCCCAAGCATCTGTGGGCTGTATAGCGGATTCGGCACATCTAAATTCAAAAAGATTGGAAACTCTTTACAATCCAAAAATTTTTAAGATAGTATATATAATACATATGGGCCTATGTGTCTTTGAAAATATATTTTACTATATAAGGATATTTGCGTTTTTCCGATTGAGAGTGGAATACTTGTCTTGTTGTTGTTGTTTTTTTTTTTGTTTTTTTTTTGGTTTTAAATGAAAATCTACTAAATATTACTTGCTACAATAATTAATATGCATTGACTGACTTTTCATTTGCCTGTCTTAAAAAAAATCCGGAAATATCTTGTTCAACGAATGGTCTAGATATTATGCTACTTCCTGTCAAGTTAAATGCGCGGGCATGTTTAAACTTCCTTAGTTACGTAATAGTATTGCTATAGAGAAGCTGCGTTTTCGTGACTCTCAAAGATTGATAGTTTGTGAATACTATCAATCTTTGCCTTCGCCCGTCGATTCGTCGAAAGTGTCCGGTGCTTGTGTGTGGTTATACATTGTTCAATTGGAACAGTTTATCAACAGTAAATTTATTTTTATTCTTTAATTAATCCCAGAAACTTGAAAGGCCGTATTTGGATATCTTGGAAATCATCGTGTCCAAAGATGAAGGACACTACGATTGTGACATGTGAAGTCCTGCCCAAGCGTGAACCGATTGTAGTAAATCGGGACGTTTGGTACAGCTTCATGAGCAAAGAGGATGCCGACCCTCAGGCCTGCTGGCTTGAGAGGAAGCGGCAAGAGAGAATGAAAGTAAGTTTTTGCTTATAATATGAACGTAATGTTTTACATGTATTTACAGTTGTTAACAATTAATGGAAATAATTTTTTTTTCATATTTGAAAATCATTTTATTTAAGACTGAAAAAGCTGACCCAGGAGCTTCTACATCTAGAATTTCTACACCTACAAATTCCTCCTCTGGGTCTGTGGTCTTGGACTCCTTGAAATTGAGATATATTCAGCAGAAGGGTAGGGGTTTTTGTATTTTACTTTGTATAGATTTATTGGGTCTGGTTAGTGTTTACTTGGCATATAAAAAGTTTGCTTTCCCTCTCTGACTAAATGACAAAAAAGTTACAAAGCTTTAACTAAAATATTTTTATTAAGACTCATTTCTTTTTGTTATTAGAAATGCAGTTGTTATAGCAAATATATTTTCTAATGGAATAAAGTAGTAAAAAATTAAGTTGTTTAGTCGGCTTTTATTAAATAAAAACAACTTTAAACACTGGATTCAGGATATTAATTAAATTTATTGAAGGTTAGTGGGGGGGGGGCTATTAAAGGATTTTCCTTTAAGATCATTAAATATTTACAGAAATACATTCATTTTTAATTTAATTATTCTCAATTTATAAATCATTTTGAAACTTTTATGAAGGTATCATTTAATTGAGAAATGTATTTATACAATAGTGAACAGAAACCAAAACCAGACACCTTCTCCACCAAGTTCAGTTTCTCCACCAAGTTCAGTGTCATCAGAGGATGAGGTCCCCAGAAACCTTAAAACTGTCTCAGATGATGAGGTTCCCAGAAACCTTAAGAAATCGTCTTCCAGGGCTGAAAATGAAACTGAGAGAGCACCACTCTCAGGCCATATACAGGCATCTAAAAGCAAGCACTATGCCAATATCGGCCAATATTTGAATGAAATCTACGACAAAGAACAGATTTGTGACATTTCATTCAAACTGGGCAACATTATTTACCCGGTGCATAAGGTCGTCCTTGCTAGTCAGAGTCCTTTGTTTGAGAAGTTGTTGAACAGCAAGGACTTTACCCAGCCACCCATCAGACCTAGGCAAATTAGGGTTACTGGTGTTTCGGATGAGGCTATGAAAATATTCCTAAATTGCATTTATTCTGGTGATATCAATCTCAGAAATCCTGATTGTCTGCATGAGGTACTTGATCTCTCTCGGATGTTCGAAGTGCAGCAAATCACACAGATTTGTTTGCAGAAAATCTCTCTGAGTCACCAAGACATGCTTGAACTATTGCAAAAGATGAGGAGGCGTAAAGATGTTCAACTTTGTGACATTCTGATGGATGCGATAGCCAAAAATTTTATGGAGATAAGGAACAGTTCCTCTTTCTACGGCTTAGATGTTGACACCATTTGTATGCTTTTGTCAAATGAAAGGCTTGATGCAAATTCAGAGATGGACATTTTTGAGAGCGCTGTAAGTTGGCTTCACCATCCTGGGGATCGAATGAAGAACCTGGAGAGAGTGATGGATACCGTGAGGTTCTCACACCTATCAAGCCAGCAATTGATGGAATGCTTCGTTAAATGTCCTGCCCTTAAGCAGAGCCCCTATTGTGTTGGCTTGATCACTATGGCTAACTGGTAAGTACATCTGCATGTACTCTTCAATCTTACCTTACTTTTTATATATGAAACAGATAAATCATAGGATTATAGCTTGAAATTAAACAATGAGCATAATCAAATCTAATACCAACATTTATTTGCGACAACTTTATTTCTCGATTTACCAAAGTCAAACTGGTTTGCTGCTAATAATTTTTGCGACAGAGATCATCTGCTCTTTTTTGTTGTAAAAAAATGACAGTGCATTAAAGAATATTTGAATTCAATGCATCTTTTATACGTTGTTGTAGGGTTCAAACCTCCATCAGCCTCAATCAGCAAGATCCTCTGAATCTGGAGATTCAAGAACCTAGGAGCCTTGCCAACAGTGGAGGGAGTGTTGAACAGTATCTAAAGGTGCATGAATAGTTATGTTTCGTTATAACATATGAGTACAGTGTACCGAATTGTTTTTCCTTTTACATTAATTTATGCTGTGTTTTTTAATTAAGTATTTTTATACAGTATTATAAGCAGGTATTACTGGTAGTTAGGTTTACTTCCACACAAAAGATCAGAATTCATGTTTCTATAAATTATAAACGGCTGAATTGACAGCATGATCAGGTTTGCTCCATATGTGCAGCAAATCATGCTTAGATAGATTGATCATCAGTTGATCTGTACATAAAGTATCACCAAAGGTAAGTACATTAATTATGTTAAAAACTCACCCCAAAACTGGAATGAATTAATGGAATGACTATTTATTATAAACCACCTTGAAATTCATTTGATTGCCCTTTTTTGACTTGCAATATTTATAAACTTTATTTCTTTTCAACATTGCATGCATGCATGAGAATTAATATGATTACATGTAATATGATGCCCAGAATTTTATGAAATACACCCTCTTACACAAATTACATAATTATTCATTAGCTGACTTGGAAAAAACAAAAACTTCTTGGAGAGGTGACCTAATATCATTATAAATATATTTGATATGTCATTTCCTTTTTACATGATGCATTTTTATGTTTCAAGGAGATCATGAGAACAAAATTTTCTTTGAGAGGTGGCCTAATATCATAAATATATTTGATATAACAGTATCATTTTCTTTTTACACGATCCATTCTTATGTTTCAAGGAGAGAACAAAAACTTCTTTGAGAGGTGGCCTAATATTAGAAATATATATATGATATAGCTCGATCTAGCTATGTCAACATTTCAGTGCAACATTCCACTCTATGTCTGCTCCACATTCTGACCTATTCCTTTTCTGTCTTTCTTCTTTCTGTTGCCCCTACAGACACACTGTAGCTCTGAGTTCAAGGAACCCGATGTCACTTATGACATTGTTCTAATGACTGAAGATGCTGTCGAGGATTTTAATCGTCATGCCTGTTCCCGAAGTCAAAGCTCATCCACCATTTCAGCACCTTGTGTCAAGCAATACAGGGAATCAAAATGTAATATTTTATTGTCAACATACTATCAAAATTAAAAAGAAATTGATGTGAAAATGATATAAAAAGGAGGATAAAACAGTATTAAAAAGTATATTTTTCCAGGCTCATCATAAGGAAAATTGACTTGTTTTAATTCAGTAAAATTCCTTACATGTAAAAATTAAGACATCTTGGGATAAAGTAATTTTGTTTCCTAATAATAAGTAAGATTATTTATATTTTAACTTTTATTATTATGCCCCCTTCGAAGAAGGGAGGGCATATTGCCGCTGTCCGTTGATCGGTCGGTCTGTCGGTCCACCAACAGTTTCCGTTCATTTTCTTTACAGAGGATGAACATATTGAAACGAAATTTGGTATACAGGTTTATTATGATAGTATCTAGGTCAAGTTCGATATTGGGTATGATCGAGCAATTTTCGACAGAGTTATGGTCCTTGGACGTAGAAAAATTCCAGTTATTTGCAGTTTCCGCTCATTTTCCCTGCAGAGGATGAACATATTGAAATAAAATTTGGTATACACTAGGTTTATCATGATAATATCTAGGTCAAGTTCGATGTTGGGTGAGAAGCAATTTTTGACAGAGTTATGGCTCTTGGATGTAGAAGAATTACAGTTATTAAAAGCAGCAGTTTCTGCTCATTTTCATTTCAGAGGAGTGCACATATTGATATGAAATTTGGTATACAGGTTTATCTAAATAATATCTAGGTCAAGTTTGATTTTGGTATGATAGAGCAGTTTTCAACAGAGTTATACCCCTTGGACTTAAAAAAATTCCAAATATTTGCAGTTTCCGCTCATTTTCTTTGTGGATATTTCCAAGGGGTGGGGCATAAGTGTTTTACAAACATCTCTTGTTTAATATTTAGAGTTTAACAAATGATGGGTGAAATATTAATTTGTATCAAATCAATTACAAGTGTAGGAATCAAATCTTAAAAATATTAATTACCTCAAGTGATCAAGAATATATCCCAAGAAAAAGTTCCATAAATTCACTGTATAAATATGCCACAAAGGAGCAGGAATATGCCCAACAATAAAACATTTTCCTTACAATGAACATCACAATTTAGGCTCCAAGATGAACATTCAAAATATCCCGGATAATATGCAACTCAACTTCCTGTTATGCAGTAATCTTAATTCTTAGAGGTCAGTTTATTTGGCAGAGGCCAAAGAATTCCATTTAACTGCATGCTTCTGAAAATAAATGGTATTTTACTGGGAAACAGTAACATTGAAGTTTAAGTTAAATGGAAAACTGCATGGTGTTTCTCTGAGAGTTGCAGCTATATATAGGCCTTTGAAAATGCAGTCATCTGAAAACTGCTTTTTGACTGGTAGGTCTATATTAAATACTGGTCAGATGAAGACACAAGAAAAATAAATGCACAATCAACGGTATTTCAATGAAAACTGGAAAATCAATGAAAGTTCAATGGAATTTCAATGGGAAAAAGCCAGTTCTTTTCTCTAAGGGTTAATACTTCATTCATTAATTATCCAACTATATTATAATAGTTACTTGTTAGCGAGTTTTAATTACTGTATAGGTGTTTAATTACCTTGGTAACAATTAATGTACTATTTAGGTATATCTTTTAAAATAGCTATTTTATTTGTTTAATGGGTTCATCTTTATGTCACCTTTATTCACTTGATGTATAGTTGCAGGCAAAAGGTCATAGACAGTTGGATACTTTCTAATTTAAGTTGATCAAGGTTTAAACTATAAACCTTATCAAAGTGCACGCATGAATGCTCCTTAATTTTAGACACTTCAAATATTTATTTAGAAGATGTTATTATATTATGGTCTGTCCCAGGGACAGAGTATAGCGCTAGATTAAGCTTCTGTACAAAGAATTTCATTATCAATGTGGAAATTGATATCTTAAAGTTCTGATGTTGAAATATTAATATTAATCACTCAGCTAGATATTCAGGTACACAGAGCTAGGGACTTGCTTCATAATTATATGTACATATGATGACCCTATAGTTTATTATTTTGTAATAATTATTATTGAACTTGCTTAAAACAGCTCATTATATGGTCATAAATTACATATATACCTAGGGTCTATGATGAACGACAACCTGCATTGGGATCAAAATCATACCAAACCAAGCTTAACTGGACTACAAAGCATGGATTGTATGATGGGGAGGAAACCAAAGCAAAAAGATGTTTCCATAGTAGAGGGGAAAAGCAACGACTGTGTCAAACATGTTAAAAAGAAAAGGAGTAGACGATATAAAAAACAGGACCTCTCTGATGGTAGTAAAGAGAATACCAGAAAGGCGATGGTGTGGGGAGGAGACCAGTGGTACATGGTTGGTAAGGAGATACAGTTCTACCTCATTATATAGAATGCCAGTAACTCTTTAGTCTTAATATCATGGACATCTGGAAGGAATTTGGAAGTTCTATCCTAGCTGTGTTTCCCTGTGTGTTTTTTTTAAACTTTAATATGTTTTTAATCTGTGGATATCTTAAAAAATATTATCCTTCCCTTTGATTAACAGTATACAGTTGTTGACGGGGGTCGAGGGCAACAGTTGATCTGTCGGACCGGTTCGCAAACTGTTGCCCAAGGCCGAAGGCCGCGGGCAACAGTTTGCGAGCCGGTCCGACAGATCAACTGTTGCCCGAGACACAGTCAACAACTGTTTTGTTATACCCCTTCTAATCAATAACACGTTTTCGCGGAATGTGACGTCACCGGTCAACAGTCTTTTTTAACAGTCAATTTTAACAGTTCCAATCTAACAGTTCCAGTCCAACAGTCAAAATGTTGGACTTTTTTTCGTATAGAGTTATATAGTAACTGTTTTACAGGGGTATAACAATTCAAAATATTAATGAAGCTTGACTTATGCAATGCTTTTAGTTTTTCATGTCATCAATATAATAAACTAATTAAGGACATGTTTTCTTTCATTCTTTTCTGTGTCTAATTACTTTTTTTTAACTTGACCATATCTTTTAAACTTTAAAATGGAGACTTAAAGTCTTAAATGAAAAAAGTCACTGTTAGAGGTCTATCAAGATTGTAGTAGTAGATAGATCAAGGTGGTCGAATTTCCACAGGACTTTGACAGGGTATGGGGCAAAGCATATCACAAAATCAGCAAAAATTGCAGTTGACCAAAATAATTTTCATTTTGAAGAGAATTATACAGTCAAACTGTTCTATCTCGAACTAGATGGGACTGTTTAAAAGCTTCGAGATATATGAGTATTCGAGATATTGAGGGTTAAAATTTTTAAAAAATAAGTTGTTGGGACTTACAAATCACTTTGACATATCCATTGTATTCGAGGTATCAGTGTTCAATTAGATATTGAAGTTCAACTATATTTTTCAAATCAAATTGTAGGTGGAGCCAGGGACAAAGATTCGGAGTGTCCCTCCCCCACCAATAAAGTATTGGTGTACTCATACAAGACTAAAGAGTGGAGACCAGTGGCTCCATTGAATGTTGCCAGGATGGAGCATTCCCTTTGTGAAGTAGATGGCTATATATTTGCTATTGGTGGAATAGGTGAAGGCAATCGGTATGTACCAGTATGTCTTCACAATTTTCAGGACAAAAAGAGATAAAATATTGATCAAAATTGATGGAAAGAAGTTTGGATGATAACTTTTATTATTATTTTATAATTATTTTCATATATTTAACATCAATTCAGCTTGCTTTCATCGGTGGAGTGTTATAATCCTAGAACCAATTGTTGGTTCTATGTGAAGGCACTCCCTGAGCCCAGGGCTGCTGCCTCTTCCTCGGCTGAGGGGGGCAATGTTTGTCTGAAAGGGGGATACAGTGCAATAAAGAATGGGCAGCCCTCCAGTTCTTTTGAGAACAAAGTTGAATTATTCTACAATATGGAAACCAATAAGTAAGTAAAGAAGTCATAACTAGCTCATCAAAACTGTTCTTGTCTGATAAGACTTGTCTGCCTTAATTGTCAATGACTTTTTGTAAATGATGTACCGGTAAATAATGTGAGAATTTTTTCACATTTTTCTTCCTTTTTGTATTTATTTTAAGTTTTAATTGTGATCAAATCCAGTTTCTCATTTATTCACTGGATTAGTTATACTAAACAGTATTTGTAATTCATAAATGTACATTATGATGATATAGTAATCTTTTCATATCTTTTTGTTTTCAGGTGGTTAAGAAAATACTGAGGCCCATCCATCAAACTGAAATCTTTTCTGAAGTTTTTTTTATTCTTTAAGGACAAATTTAAAATCTGAACTTGATCAAATTTAAATCTTTATTATCAGTGTAATATTTTTTTAATTGGATATTTTAGAAACATTGATGTAAAATGGGGCAAAAGTAATTAAACTGTATGCAACTGTTGGCATTCAATTTTTTTTTCTTTGAATTTATTTTATAAGTTTGCATGTAATGAGTATGAACATTCCAGGCTTTGGAATAGTGCCCACAATGTGGGGGCTTAATTGCTATGGCCAAATGGTCAATACTTGTACTCTTATTGGTCAATATAGCTTACTTTTCAAAAATATTCAAATTGTGATTGTTTTGTGTCTGTTTTAAAAGATAATTGATCTAATAACATTTTTCCGTAACTATTTAAAAAATCTATTTGAAATAATTTTAATGGAATAAAAGTATAAACATGCAGTGATTTTAAAGCCTTTTTTTAAAAACCTTGCTTTAGGGTCCAAAAATCAACAAGATCCTCTGAATCTGGAGGCTTCCAAGCACAGGAACATAGATCTCAGTCACGAACCAAATGTTCAACAATATCTTGGTATATCTTCCAATTAAATGTACATGAATGAGTCTTCAAGATACTTCAGTAATTAATTCTGTTCTTTTCAAAAACATTGCAAAAATTGGTCTACTGCTGGGAAAGAAACTATATGTTTCAATTAAAGTTTATTTTAGAATGAGATTCTGGAATTCTATAATTACATATAATATGATACAGAACTAGGGAAAAGGATCTAAGTGATTTTAATTAATTTGATCTTTAATAAATAATTTAAAGGCCGATATGAATATTATTATCAAGCCTAGTTACATATTACATGTAATTGATTAATTTGTATTGTATTGTATTGTATTGTTTATTGGCTTAATTCAAATGAATTATAAGCTGTTGAAACATATGTACATAATTATAAATATATAATGCTACACTCTATCCAATCAAAATCAAACAATTCGCTATTGACGTTAAACAATATTCTAAAAAAATATTATTCATACATGTACATTCATAGGAGGAGAGACCCTATAAATCAATAAATCAAATGATCATAATAATGATAATAATGATAATAATAGTAATATTAATAATAATAGTGATAGTAATAATACATCAGTTGGATGTACTAGTTATCCGACATCCCGTTTTTTACCTGCCTCACGCAGAAACATTGCGAGATGGCACAATTGTTTGCGATTATGAATGGCAAGGAGTTGAACTAACTTAAACATTGAAGGACGAGACCAGTAATATTTTTTTAAATACAATACCCGTAGACTTTTATAAAATGGACAGATAAGTATGAAATGGAATTCATCCTCGACTTCACCTAAATTACAATATTTACAGATACGCATCGATCTGACAGTTCCATTATAACGGCCTTGCTCTACCAAAAGCATATGCGATGACAGTCTATATTTTGTTAAAAGGACAACAAGGTTTTCCGGAATATTTTTACTCAAATAAAATTGTAACGAAAAAGTGTCAGGCAGATACTTGTACAATAAACATTTAGAGGATGACTCGAAAAATGCGTCTCTTTCCTGAATAAAAAAATCAGACAACCTCTGCTTTACAATTTTTAAGAAAACATTAGTGTTAGCCACATTTTGTGAAAGCCAGACTTCATGCATACCCAGAGATACTAATAATTCTCTGACATTAAAACACCATGTATTTGGTATCAACTGTGAGACCATTTCCTCATATACATTGCGTAATATACAATTTTCTGTTTTAATCAATTTCAACCAATACTTAATGATACGCAATTTACGTATAATACTCATAGGTAGACGACCTAACTCTGAATAAACCATAAAGTTTGACGTACATTTTTTAACTTTCAAAATTCTTTTACAAAAATTTGTGTGAACTCGTTCTATTTCATCACCAGAATGAAAACCCCATATCTCGGAGCCATAGTTAAGAACGCTAGATACATAGGTGTCAAAAATGCTTAATTTAGTCTCAATATTTAAATAAGTTTCATTACATAGTTTTAGAATACCAAACATACATTTCCTACCCTGCATTGCAATTGTTTTCTGTGTAACATTAAAATTCCCATTAAAATTCAAATTGATTCCTAAATAATTGAAACAATTAACAACCTCAACATGCTTTTGGTCATAGGTCCAAAAATCATTTTTACACATTCTACCCGCATGTCGAAAAACAACTATTTTTGTTTTATCTGTGTTCACACCAATATTCCAATCATTACTAAATTGATACAATTGGTTCAACATACCCTGTAGACTCTCCCTTGAATTAGCTATTAACACAGTATCATCAGCATACATTAAAAGAAAAAGCGAAAGGTCTCTGAAGTCAACAGGTTCACAACAACTTCGAATAAAATCCATTTCAAAATCATTAATATATAATGAAAAAAGAAAAGGCGACAAAGCCTCTCCTTGCATAAGTCCAGTTGTTCACGAAAAATAATTTGACAGTTCAGACTTATATCTGACACATGATTTTAACTCACAATAAATATGCTTAATAATACTTAACAACTTTCCCGTGACTCCATTTGTAGCAAGTTTGTATAATAACTTGTTTCTATTCACACTATCAAACGCTTTTCTGTAATCAACAAAACAACAATATAATTTCTTTTTCTTTTTCAAATATAAAGATACTAAACTAGTAAGTGCAAAAATGGCATCTGTGGTACTATGACCTGGCTTAAACCCAAACTGCGCATCGCTTATGATACCATTGTCGTCAGACCAGCGAAGTAATCTATAGTTCAACACTGTGGTAAATATTTTTGCCAGATTACTAACAAGAGTTATTCCCCTGTAATTGTTAACATCATTGGTGTTACCTTTTTTAAGAAGTGGAATTATTACACCTATAGACCAGCTCCTTGGGAAAGTACCTGCATCCAAAATTTTATTAAAAAGTCTAACTAAAACTGGTAAAAAAAAACTCTTTAAATTTAACAAAATATTCATTTAACAGGTGATCTGTTCCGGCAGCTTTACCACATTTTAATTTTTTTAATACTGAAAGTAATTCCTCCTCATCTATGGCTTTATCTAATTCACTAAAAACAGTATCAGTACTCCTCTGCTCAAAAAATGGACTTTCAATGTCTACAATATTTTCATCTACATTACAAACACTCTTAAAATATTGATAAAAAGCATCTAAATCTAAAGAGCTTTTAATTGTTTTTCTTTTCTTGAAAATCTTGTAAAACTGTTTTGGATTGTGCTTTCTTAAATAGTTGAGTTTATTACCTTCGTGTCTGACAAACCTATTTCTAGTTCTAAGTACATGCTTTTTGTAGACACGTTTGTTTTCACATAAAGTGATACGATTTTGAACAGACCTTTCCCAATTAAAAATACGTAAGGAGCTTTTATAAACTTTACGGAGTTCTTTACACTTGTCATCGAACCATGGCTTATTACTACTGGAAGACTTAATGTCAATAGACGAACCACCTAAAAAGTTGGATACACTACAAAAAGGCATAAAAACACTGTTTAATATACTAGTGAAATTATTTACAACCTGATCTATACTAAGGATCCCACAGTCCATTTTTTCAAAAAGACTGTAAAAAACAGACACTTTACTGTGTAAGATAGATTTTATGGACTCAAAAGCTTCCTCATTCCATCTGTACACACTGCCTGCCGTTACATTACTACAGAAAATGTTATGATTGTCATAGCGTTGGTAGTTTTTAACATTATGAATACACACTTCAACTGGAGCGTGGTCTGACCATTCATTAAAATCTTTAACAGTAAAACTCTCGATGGCATCAAAATCATCCTTACCAACTAAAACATAATCTATGACACTCGAACCTAAATGGTTAAAAAATGTATATTTGCCCCGCGTGTCCCCGGAAACCCTGCCATTACATATTCTAAGACCAGAGGCTCGACATAATTCGAGTAATTTACGACCAAAATTATTGACATGTTTGTCTTCCGATCTACGTGAACAAGTATAATCCTTATCATATGACAAAAATGCAGGCATGTTATTTAACAAATTGTTAGCCAAAATATCATATTCAACATAATCTTTTGATTCACCCACACGACTATTAAAATCTCCAGCTAATATGATAACACCCATATCACTGTACTTCGCAATATCGCATAATAGAGTGTCAAAAAGGTCAATATCATAAGTAGTATAGAATACACTGTTTTCATGTGCAATGTGAACAAAACAAATATAAACGTCATTTTTATATATTGTAATATGATGATTAGATTCTATTTTGAATGACTTTATTATGATGGAAAATTCAACATTCGATTTACCATGTAGGTAGTTATACCAAATATATATTAATAAATGTATTCAATTCAACAGATATCATGATTATTGTAAAAGAATTCTTACCTTAAATTTGATCAAAATAGGTTAATCATGCACAACATGTGGGGATCAAGAGGGGTCCCATGCATTGAAAAAGTAAAACTTATTCATTTCACACACGAAAAAAAATAAATATTTCCCCTAGAGCCCCCCCCCCCCCCCCCGGGGGGGGGGGGGGGCTAGCAAAATTCGTAATCCTCGCAATGCCAACAGTCTATTTTTTCAGTACCAAAAAGCAAATTCAGTTTATTAAAAAAAAATAAGGATGACATTTTATTTGCAATGTTTGCAGCTATTTCTCAATGTAAAACGCCTTAGGATCGTTCGTACGTTTAACTTCCAATTTTTCGATTGCGAAAAAGACACGCTGTATATTTATTACAGCGCAAAATTTTACATGATAAATATATGAAAGATAATTCTATTTGCGGTAATTGTCGTTTTCATACATGTAATAAAAATGTATTTAGTTGGGGTTTTTTTCTTTGAGTGTCCTTAATATGCCTATAGGAAAGAAATATTTGATTTCATTGTATACTTTACTTGGACATACAAAATCCATAACTCTAGACGGTTTGATCCCGTTTTGCACACATTTGTAAATTAGGTATCAAAAAATGTGTGCGAAGCGGGAATTTGACCAGGTGAGAAAATTGCTTAATTGCTATAGTCTATATTACAATTCCTGCGAGGGCAATTGACAATAAAATAAATAAAACATATCTACTCGCAACTGATATTTCCATTTATTTTATGTTACAATATTACTTGCATAAAATCACATTTACATCATAATTGACATCCATATTAATGAATTTGATTTTTAACATCAATTTGGTCATGAGCCATCTTCTTATTTTTTTTTTAACATGAATATTGCAAAAATGTTGAATATGTAGCGCCTTTGCTTAAATTACTGCCTATAGGAAGTACATGTACAAGTTAAAAGTTTGAAGAGAAAATATCATATGTTAATTAATATTTAATTTTTTTTTTGCTGACATAAATGGAGGAAATGCGTCTAGTGAAAACGCTGCTAAATATTTATCGCATGAATATTAAAAAATTATTTTTGTCATAATTTTGATGTATTTAACCTCTGATTTGAAAAACTAGAATGTGACCCGCCATATACTAAAGCGGTTCTGTCAGAAGAACTACCGTCAAGGTCGCTACTTCAAAGATTGAAATATTTTGTGATAAAGATCTGTTTCTTTCATAATATTCTTTTTGTTGATACCAAACAATCAATGATAAACATGCGTTTTACATAATTTGGCAATTGCAACTCATTTGTAAAAAGAGACACGGCCGGCCGGGTACCCCATATGGGTATAGTCAACTAAGGCTGTTTAAAATTAATTCTACGTTTAACGTAACCCGCGCGCGTAGGTTTCGGCGAAAAAACAAACAAATCCGGATTTGAAAAAGTCGTTCCGGTTTGGGTTTTCATTTAGCGACTGAATTCTACATCCTGTATGAGAGAAAAACATGCTCAAAGACAGCATTGAGGTATTCAGTTTTCACATTACGAAGAACATGAGAGTCTACGCCACTATTAAAGTAAAAAAACCCAACAATTATGGGTCAGACAAACACATGATCGTTGTTGAACGATGAAGTTGGCAGTAAAAATCTTATTTCGAGATTGTTTAATGTCGGTTGTCAAGTCACAGAGCCTGAACCATGCTGAACCAACTTCCGCCCCAAAAGGCAAAAACGAGGTTTGTTGTATATATTTATTTAAGTGATCCATCAACAAGTGAAATGACTACCCATCTTATTTACCAAAAACTCAGAATGTGTACGGTTAAGTTATTTTTGCATTTTTTTAAGAAGGGAAAAGCTTAAGCAATTTCTTACCACCGCTTTACTGGAAAGATATAAAAAGAGTTTAAAAAATTATACCTTTATCCATAGACTTCAATATTAGCTCCAAGATGTGATAAAGTTTTTCCTTTTTAACTTTTGTTCAATTTCAAAGGTGAATGACCCAATAAAATCATACAAAGATTTCAGTGTTCGAACTACCAATATTTGGTTTGAAATATAATAATTGTGGATGTATATACCTTGAAGTGAAGCAATGCATAAAGTCAGCATAATATACTGATTTAGATAAGAGTTTTGACACGATAATGACTGCAAATCCCTTTCATTTGAAATGTATCTACATTTTTAATAACATGTTCAGGAATAATAATTCATTCTTTCACAATATATAATAGGAAAAAACTAACAGGAGGCCCAACTAAAGTGGAAGAATGGAGAGAAGTGGAATACCTTTGTAGGGTGGCAGTTATTTCAAGAACCCTGTCTTGAGTTCTTAGAAGAAGGTACAGTGAATCTTACAACACAACTCTGATATGTTAAATTTTAAAATGTGTCATTATGAAAATGTATGAAATAATATCATTATTTTGATTGTAGATAATCTGTGAATCACATGTGTTGTGCAACATTTTCCCTGAAAAGAAAAAGTGTTCCCTTTGGTTGCTATGTTGATGTAAATCCATTTGATGTACCACTTGATGTGCTTGCAAGTCACTCCACTTCTCGTCCAGTATACATGATGTACCCACAGAAAGGATATAAACATAAATTACACAAAAGTAAATGCTTTGAAAATGCAAAAATTAACATGGACTGAATCTTACCATATGTATTATATGACAGTGTTGATGTATTGATAACTGAATGGGTGACTTTCATTAAATACACACTTGTTTGAAATTTTTGTTTGTTTATTTTTTTCCTCCCTCCCTCGTAGGTTTTAAATTTTCATGTTACGTTAAACGTAGAATTAATTTTAAACAGCCTAATGCATTTCAATAGGCGGTAATGTTAACGTTATGGTTTATAGCTCCGGTCCTAATTTTCGTTCAGCAACGAGGGACCTCTTGAATGAAAGCTCATCAAATTGTCTCTTTCCTGTTAAAATTTCGTGGCTTGAAGTCAGATTCGTTTTCCGGCAAAATGCGTCTGAATTGAAAAACTCTGAAAATGAAAGTAAAAGTAGAGAATTTCTCAGTTTTGGGAAGGGTGTACTAGTCTGGTACCCGCCCCCGCCACTGCGTTTTCACTCCCAAAACGAAGTGAAAACGCAGTGGCGGGGGTGTACATCAAACGATTTCAATTCTTTTCTTCAAATGATAATTCAATTTTGACACTTGTTTTTAAAATTACAAATCATCTTTTCTGACATGTGTCAAGCATTCTGATTTAAAATGCCCCAATAAATGTATATATACACTCTGCAAGTATTGGGACTATTTTGCTTAAAGGCACTACTTTGTTCTACCGATTCTAAAAATAGTTAGAGGGATATACCCATATACTGTCCATGTAGGTTTCCCCTTCATCATGTGTATAATATCCATTGAATCAGCTTTGAATTAGCTTGGGACCAACAATTTTCCCCCAATTCATTTGGTTTTATATTTAAGGTATATGGACGCGGAAATTGAAGACTTTTTAAATATACAAATACAAATACAAATACAAATATTTTATTGGCACAGACACAATTACAATAATTGGCAAAGGCCCAATGAATATATAAGAACATCATTGTATGTTTACAATAGTTGCATGTACAGTATATATATTTTTACTGATCTATATAGATCAGTTTAACATTTCCTTAGACTAATTGACATCTGTGTTCAAAGCAGTCATTAATGAATTTAACAGTAATATTTAAAATAGTATGTATTTCACTATTTAAACATACATGTAAAATGTATCTTTCTTTGTCCAAGTTATTGGCAATATTTATTTTACTTATCTTATAAAAATTACTAAAATAATTGTTCCTTAGATGAGAATAGGCTTTACATTGAAAAAGAAAATGAGTTTCATCTTCAATTGCACCAGTTTTACAAGCATTACAATATCTTTCATTCCTAATTGTGGCATTATATCTACCACTTTCTATTGCAAGTTTATGTGCACTTAATCTTATTCTACTAATAGAGGATCTCTCAGATCTTTTCCTGAGTATATCAACATAAGGACTTCTTTTTCTCATATATAATTTTTGAAAAAATGAAAGTTTTTCTGAACTAAAAATTTTTGATGATTATCAATATTTTATCAAGTGAAAAAAATGGTGATAGTAATTAGTTATAAAACAGAACAAAATATCTATATTCTTCTTGTTCTATCGTTAAGGCGCTGATAAAACACAGGTAAAAATCCAGGCAAAATCTTTGACCGAAAGCAGACTATAATTGCTATCACAACACAAATCACACCTATTGTTCTATACCCGATTATCAAATGTGTGCAAAACGGGAACACACCCTCTAGACCTACTAATATCTTGCAATAATATTTTTTATGAACCTTATCCAAAAACCGTAACCTCCTCAAGCATTACAAATTTATGGCTCAGATTCAGCACCCCAGCTTGTGGAGTGCAAGGGTTAGTATCACCAGATGCAACATCCATCCGAGTTTGTTATTGAAAGATAGAACCAATGATTATTTATAATCACGTATGGCCATCAAAGGGCAACGGCTTATAAACTATAACTTGCTCCATAAACCCTTAACCCCAATATTCAGCAGCATTGCATTCGTAAAATATAGGACGTAAAATTCATACAAGTTTGTTGAAAATACCGATAAGCTATGTAGATATGGCCATCTTGGGGCACCATTCCCTGCTCAAAAACCCCGAGCTAAATTACTTCTAGCATCTAAAATTAAGTAACACAGATTCTGTAAACATTTAGGTCCGCCGTTGCGCTAAAAAGGTCTGTATTTAAAAAAAAGGTCCGCCTTATATCCAGGGTACAATTTCATATATATTTATTATAATTTTGATTCTTTTGGTACGAAATGTGTGGTATTATTTTGTAATTCGTTTTAATAATTAAAGGAGAATAATCATTTTATTTTACAAGGTTAGTTTTTTAAAAAGCTAAGAAAGCCAGCCAGCGGAATTATTCTCTTTTGAGAAGTGTCTGCCCACTTCTCAAAAGAGAGTACCAGCGGAATATTAATTTTCAGGTCTGGAGTGAATAGACTTTCTGTTTATATATACTGTTTCCAGAACAATCATAACAGCTAGGCGGGTGCACAATTAGTCTGCATACTTATTTTATAACTGTATACATGTGTGAGGAGACAATTAAGCGTGTAACGGTATATCCTTTTTAAAGTAATCTGCAGCAACTGTGCATGTTGTATCTTTGGGAGTTGATTTTAATCAACTCTCCTATGCAGTTACTCTGACAAACCGAAAGTTAAACAGTGTTTGGACCAAAGCACAAATCATCGCCGCTGACAAGAATTAGTTCTTGAGAATACGATTGATAAATTCGAAATAATATATGCTAAAGCATTGTTTTTTAAGGAAACATACTTTTAATGCCTTGAAAATAGTCTGATTTAAAATGGTACGAACAATTTAGATATTTTTCGTAGTTTTATGTATTCTTATGCCAGAGTTTAATATAGTCTCGTTCAACTGGACGCTCGGCTGTCTCCGTAATTCTCCGACAAGCAGCCGAGCGTTTGGTTGAACGAGACGAGAGTTCAATATTGCAATCGCAACTTCTCGGGCCTTTCCGGCAAGTAGTTCTGCCACCACCGTCCACGTAATTGTCTGATAATTATGTTGACTTGTCATATCTTTATGTCGACTAATCACTTATTCACGTGTTTAAATAATTCAACACTTAAACGTTTCCATGCCCAATTCAGGCCATCCAGTTGACCCACAGGGGCATCGTATCCGCTCTACACTCTATGACATATATATAAATAATACATTATTATTATTTATATATATGTCATAAAGTGTAGAGCGGATACGATGCCCCTGTGGTTGACCTGATATTTTCTGACATAAATCGACATAAGAATCGATCTGACAAGTCGATATTATCAACCTTTAAGACCAAACACTTTTAAATTTTGTGAATTATTGTCTATACTTTAAAATTTTGAATCAGTCTGTCCTCCTTGAACATTTGTACTTTTTTCTCATATTTTTTTCTCGCTAATTTGTACTGTACATGTACCTCTGATTCTATACATACATTTGTGTGTATATATATATATATATATATATATATATATATATATATATATATATATATATATATATATATATATATATATATATATATATATATATATATATATATATATATATATATATATATATATATTTGTGTGTGTGTGTGTACCTCATGTACCGTCATGTTGACGGTTTGAGTGAAATAAATTGAATTGAATTGAAGTCATAATCATTATTTGACATATTGACATAGTTATCTGGCAAGTCGACGCAATTATTTGACAAGACAACATAGCATAAGTTCGTTGAACAATAGATAATTATGTTAACTTCAATGTCCGATATTTATGTTAACTTGTCAGATCTCTATGTCAACTCAATAGATAAATATTTAGATCTTTAGGTCGACTTGTCAGATATTATGATTAGAAGTAAATGGCAATTAGTGGAGCTAACACGCTTTGGCAACAGAATATTGAATACTAGTCAATATATGGTTTCCATACAAAGCGAGTTATCTAGCATGGGTCTAAAATATTTGTTTGACGAAAAACTTGTTCAAACCAATGTAAAACCTACAAGATAATTGAGTGTAGAATATTAGATATTTATAAACGAAGTTTGATGTCATCTTTTTCGACATCTCCGAAGAGTAGTTTATATCAGCACCTTGTGGCTAATTTTTGTTTGCAAACTTATCTTAGGAGACCGATTAATTATACTTCAAAAAAATTATAAGTATTTTTCGAACTTCATCACACTCTTTAAATATTATAAAAGGTCGACACAACAAGGTGCCAAGAAATGAAAGATTTTGCAATCATTGTAATAAAAAAGATTTAGAAGATGAGTTCCACTATATACTCATATGTCCTTTTTACGCTGAATTACGAAAGAAATATATAAAGAGTTTTGATTACAAAAAACCAAGTGTTTTTAAGCTAGCTAAACTTTTAAGTGTTAACAATACAAAGGAACTCAATAATTTAGGAAAATATTTGTTTAGCGCTTCCAAAATGATACTACAGATTAAGCTACTTAGCATACATTTATGTCCATTCATATCTTAAGATATGTACATGATTATTATTTGTATTCCGATGAGTTGTAAAGCTCAAGGATAATAAATTGAATTGAAAAAAAAAATGAATTGAATATGATTATTTCAGACCAGTCAGCATAAATACCTGACAAGTTGACATAAATATCTGACAAGTGGTGGCAGATCTATACCGCGCACCTATGTATTATTTTTTGAGAAGAGAACGGGCATAGCCTGGCTATGCCTGTCCACTTCTCAAAAGAGAATACTATGCCACCATACACATGGGTGCCTTTTTGATATTTTTTTTTATGAAACATATATCAGAAAATTATATGTTTTATGCTCTAAAAAAATGGGATTTTTTTTTTTTACATTTTCGTATATGAAAAATAAGTGCCATTTTCTGATATCAAGCTTTCGAATTTTTAAATTACCTTTTCAATTCTATGACATGTTGTGATAACAAACAGTGTTCAAATTCAAAAGCCCAAAAGTCCAAGGAATTATACAAAACAGGAGCAGGGCTAACCTTTAAAAATATAGAGGAAGGATCAGGTGCCATGGAGGAGTGAGCCGACCTGTCACACTCGCCGTGTGCTCTTTGTCTTCTGTGGTATATTTTATTTCAAGTTAACTGGGATATATCGAGTCGACATAAGTATGGAAGTAACAATTGTTAATTGATAATTCCGTCGTCGATAAACCTGAATGTTGAGTTGAAGGCCACATGCAGTGAGTGATTTATTTTTTTCACGCACAAGTTTTATATGTCTGCTAAAAATGGGACGCAGTTGGTACCCCTGGGAATTCCAACAGATTGTCAGAAGACATGATTTCCAAAAAAAAAAACTACTTAGATGTTGTCTACCAAAAACTCAAGCACCTTTTTAATATCCACTTCAGAGTTCTTGTGTGCGCACAATCCGAATGGCTTTTAACAAAATAGATTTTCAAATGACCGGTGATAAGGTAAGTAAATTTACGTGATCCATTTTTATTGAAAAAGGAGTTATAAATGATGTTAAAAAGCCTGGACTTCAATTTATCGTGGAAGATGGTTGTATAAAATGTCGAAAAGTCGTAATTTTTTATTCTATTGATTTTGGTATAATTTTTGGAATTTCAAGTTTTCTAAAAGTTATATAAAATTCATTGGTTATTTTTTAATAATTAAGAATTTATATTCATGTTTTTTTCCCATAAGTGCTTGATAATTCTTGTCATATTCAGTGAAAGCACAACAAAGTTAAGTATCAAACGAAGAAACTTAACTAGTCATCTGTTGTATGAATGATATGAGGATCGAAATAACTAAAACACAACGTCGAAAAGTCGAATTACCCAAATCTACCTAAATAAGCTAAGATGTGATATAAATGTGTCAAAGTAATGTTCTATAGATCAATGGTCGACGATGACGCTTAATTTACACATAACTAACAATCATCTTTAAATAATGAAAAATTTATTAATTATTTAAGATTAACAACAATTTTCATCATGTTTTATAGTTGCACAGGAAATTTAACCCTGTAGCATAAAATATTAATTCTGTTCATTGCAACACTATCTCAGTCATATGTCGAACAAAAATCATTTTAATATTGATTTCAAGGGTCAATAAGCTTTAAAATGCGAAATAGGTCTCTATCTCCGGTCCTGTAGGGCTTTTTGGGTTATTTGGTGGATCTGACAGTTAAAAAGAAACTTCCGGTTCCTTGCGAGGTAGAAGGTTATGATAAACAGATGTTTATAAAAGGCCTAATGCTTTGTTGATATACATCAAGTTAGTTTTATTCTGCAGATAGTTACCAATGAAAATTGTACAAATCATTTTCATAGGATAAAGACGTTAAAAGAAGGAGAAATTCCACGTTCAAACGTAGATTCCGTATCTACATGTTTTGGCAAGATATGACACACCAGGAGTAAAAAGTCAGAAAACACAGATATAGTGTTTAAATTCCGAACTGGAGGCTATCACTGTTTAAATAAACTATGTCGACGACAGTGGATCGAGGTACGGCAATGGATCATGGCCATCTTCTAGAAAAAGAAACAGAAGCCAGACTAAAATTTGAAAAGGCTTGTCAACAAATAGCTCTGTTGGATCAAAAGATCAAAGACTTGGAAGTTAGGTACAAAAGAGCCGTGAAGAATAAGAAGAACTCTTTCAGATACAACTTGAGATTAAGGCTTTCTGTTGTAACTGGAGTCAAAATGATGTATCACCACCATGCCAGTACAAAGGCAGAAGAGTTGACACGAATAAGGAGACAGATAAACAACTCCATTCAAAGTTCAGAAGCCACTCGAGACAGAGAATCAAGAGAGACCCTGGACTTTGCTCCTGTACGTTTGCGTGCTCGAGAAAGAGAAGCAAGATCAAACCACAGCCGAGCCAGTACATCTGTGGCGGAGGCCTGTACTCATCATAGTGGAGGATGTTGAATACATGGGATAGTGCTTCATTGGAAATTATGCTAACCCAGCAACTTAAAAAGACGGTGGAAATTTAATGTAGTGAAATTGCCTTATTTGTAATGTTTGTTTTTGTTAGTATATAACTTACAATTTATCATTTGTATATCAACAAATAATTGAAAATTGTTATGGATTAGTGTATTCGTAGCATTGGTGTTATGATAAAAAATGGTTCAAAGATATGTAATACACATTTGGTAACATTATGCATGCAAAGGAATGGTAAACTGTTGTTATTAAAGGACTATATATGGTATGGGCCTAAAATGACCCCCTTAAAGTATTATCATTATTTTACTGTAATTCTTTGTTTCTTTGTACAGAAATATATGTGATGTTTTAACTTAATGTTCATTTTGATTCAAGTGCCCACAATTTAGAAATACGGCATTGTAAAGACAGCCTTTTCCCGCCATTTTTGCATTTTAGCATAAAAAAGCTTGTTTTCAAGAGGTTTTTCTCTCAGGAAACAAAGAGCGCATGCTTGAACCAACAAAATATTTTAATCAGAGATGTATCTAGCCAAGACTAATAAGTGACAAAAAAGTTGTCCTGGTTCAAGCATGCGCTTTATATTTCCCATTCGTAAAAAGATGAGAAAAATGTCAATTTCGACTGATTTTGATTAAATTTTTGAAATAGCATCACTTCTGACGTCATATACTTCAAGTGAGTGCAAATAAATCAAACAAATATGTGAAAAATATATTTTATATGAACTCTTCTAAATTATAACATAACATTTTATTGTAACCGAAACATTTAAAAAATGGTGAATTATGGGGGCCAAATTTAACTCTTATCATATATAGTTCTTTTACTGTTTGATTTGACTGAATTAAGTGTTTGCCGAGAGAGAGAGAGAGAGAGAGAGAGAGAGAGAGTGCAGGAGTTCTCTAGAGTTTTGATCACATCCTTATAATTATTGAAATTTTGCATGTTAATAGATTTAAATTAAAATTTAGATGTTATAATGTATAATAGATACAGTTTTTCCTCTTTCGTTGATTTACCTATTACCGAGATGTACAACTGGAATATTCTCGGATTGATTACCTATACGGTATAGTCTTTTTTTGTTTAATTTTGCTACAACTATGATATCCATATACATACATGTAAGGTTATTGGTACATGTTATTGTATATGAATCTTATTTTAACTTTTGAATTTGTTGTTTTATTGGTATTTTTCATGTTTTCAGGTATGGTATAATATGAATTCATATTTTGCTTGAAAACAATGGTGATTTTATTTTTGTCTATATAATTTTCTCTCTTTTTAAAAATTTAAAAATCAAATTTATGAGAACATTTTAATACCATTTTTGACTGAATGATCAAACTTACAGTATTTACATTATTCAGTTGTTGGTCACATTAATTCAATAAAGCTCAGTAAGGATGACAAGTGTTGATTTCTGTCTTGAAAATTATGTGTTAGAATGTATGTAAAGCTGAACAGGACTGGGTTATAAACCCTATAATTTTTTAAAACCAAATTGCACACCTGAAACTCATTGATTGACTTGGAAGAGTTCCTGGCTTTGTATTACATTTTCCACCATTATTTCTTGTTAATGTACATTTTCCCTTTGACGGATATTAAATGCATTGACTTGCATATTTGATGCTATTTTCTCCTGGCTTGGAATTAGTGCATAGATAATCCATCAAGACTGAGTAACATGACAATATAATTATATAAATAGTGCCTGTTTGGGAGGGTAAGAGTTGAAATTGACACCCCGAGAAAGCCATTGTCAACCGACTCGAAGCGGCGGTTGACAATGGTTTTCAAGGGGTGTCATTTTTAGCTCTTACTCTCCCAAACAGGCACTATTTGTTTTATTATACTGAATGTCTAAATTCTAAAGAAAACTTTACGGAATAACGTGAATTCTATGGCGAACCATACGCGCATAATTTGCCCGCATGTAACAATTCGTTGTGTTACCCGTTGCCAAGTGTGTTGCTAACGCTGAGGGTAATAGAACGGATTATCAACTGCGTCTTAACCAATCAGATTTCAGTATTTAACATGAAAGTATAATAATGTAAAATGTACTTCCACACATTCAAGCGAGACCTGTACAGCAAAATTCTTTGAAGAGATCTGCTGCTCATAAAGTTGATATATATAAGGATAGCAACATAGAAGGAGAAACATTCCATGTTCAGTACATGAGTAGATTAACAATTTAGAAATCTTCATATTACAGTAAAACATGCTTATAACGAAGTCCCAGGGACGTTCAATTTTACTTCGTTATATGCGTAATTCGTTATATCCATCAAGTTTACAACATGTAATAAAGTCATGAAAATTACTTCGTCGTAAGCGTCAATTCATTATTAGTGTGTTCGTTATAACCGTGTTTTACTGTACTACTGAGAAAGACAGGTCCTAAAGTGGTATACTTCCTATTGAAATAAATAATAAAATTGAGTATAATTTTGTACAAGAGAATAACTGTCAATGTGACAGCAAACCAGGTTTTCTTTTGAACTATGAACAGTGTATACCAATATCCATTTGTCAACCCTGAATTGATAAACACTACATGTGCATAACCAGGGAAATGGGGTACACAATAGGCTAATATGCAATATTTTGCTAAAAATGACTAAGACTGTCAAATATCAAAATGCTGCAAGTACTAAGAACATCTCTGTACGTACAAATTCTTTGGAGAAAATGTGAGAAGTTTATGCCAACATTGAACAAAGAGGTATGGCCATTTCGTATATGAATTCGCCTTAAATACATTGTATACCGCTTTTGCAAACATTGGGCATTTTCAATATAAAACAATATTAGTTTAAGTATATTCAAAGTAAAGCAAATTACACAATTACCATGTTAAAGGAGTCTCAATTGTACGTCTTGCACAACATCATTAAAATCCTCTGGTTTTGTAAAGGATATATAGGAAAATATGTGACTTAATAAAAATTGGATCTTAGACTCTTTGAACCACTTTAATCCAAAGAAATCCGACTAAAATTAAGTTGTACAGGTATGTAGTAAATGTTTACATTAAATTACTTTAACATGGTCTTTGCACTAAAAATTGGACAAATATTTCAATGAGTGACTTTTCTTAAACTATGATGTATATATAGCCATATATATATATATTAAAAAGACACCCTATGATTGTGTTAGCGTAGCCTAGTGGTAACACATAGGTCTTTTTGATTTTGCTGTCGCTGGATCTATTCCACCAAGTAGTAAGTATTTTTTTCTTTAAATTTTTCTTTTAAATAAGTTGCATCTAATCTGGCAGATTTTTTTTAAAACAAGAGGCACATGGGCCACATCGCTCACCTGAACAACAGTTCCTTGTAACATTCTATTTCCTAGCATATGTTATTTTTATTTTAAACTTTGAACCCCTTTCTGGGGCCCCAGTATTGGTCCAGGGGTCTTGGGGCCCCAGTATTAGTTCGGGGGTCACGGTTTTACCAATTTAGAATCTACAATAGCCAATGATGCTCACATCTCACAAACTGTTGCAATGTAGTTCTTGAGAAGAAGATTTTTAAACATGTTCCCTATATATTTCTATGTTAATTTTGAACCCCTTCTTGGGCCCCAATATTAGTCTGGGGGTCACGGCTTCCACAATTTAGAAACTTTACAATTTGAGAATGCTTGCATAGTAATCTCACAAATTGCAGCATTGTAGTTCTCCTCCATTAGATTTTTAAACATGTTCCCTCCTATCTTTTTATGTGAAACATTGAACCCATTCTCCTGGAGCCCCAGTATTAGATCGCTTCTATAATTTAAATTTTTCATTATTTGAGGATCCAAGTAAAGTAATCTCACAAAAAATGACATTGTAGTTCTCGAGAAGATTTTTTAAAAACATGTTTCCTATATATTTCTATGTTAAACTTTGAACCCCTCTTGATGCCCCAGTATTAGTCATGATTTTAACACTTTAGAATCTACAATTGCCAAGGATGTATACATAGTAATATCCCAAACTGTTGCAATGTAGTTCTTGAGAAGAAGATTTTTAAACATTTTTCATATATATGTTAAACTTTGAACCCCGCCTGGGGGCCCAGTTTTTGCCAGGGGGTCACAATTTTAACAATTTAGAATCTTCACTATACATACAAGCTTATGTATAAACATTGGCATTTCTGGTGCAGTGGTTCTTGAGAAGAAGATTTTAAAACATTTATCATATTTATTTCTATGTTAATCTTTGAACCCCGTTTGGAGCCCCAGTTTTGGTCCGGGGGTCACGATTTTTATAATTTAGAATCTTCACTATATATACAAGCTTTTGTGTAAATATTGGCATTTCTGGTGCAGTGGTTCTTGAGAAGAAGATTTTTAAACATTTTTCCAATGTATTTCCATGTTAAATTTTGAACCCCACCTGGGGCCCCAGTTTTGGTCCGGGGGTCACGATTTTTACAATTTAGAATCTTCACTATATATACAAGCTTTTTTGTAAACATTGGCATTTCTGGTGCAGTGGTTCTTGAGAAGAAGATTTTAAAACATTTATCATATTTATTTCTATGTTAATCTTTGAACCCCGTTTGGAGCCCCAGTTTTGGTCCGGGGGTCACGATTTTTATAATTTAGAATCTTCACTATATATACAAGCTTTTGTGTAAATATTGGCATTTCTGGTGCAGTGGTTCTTGAGAAGAAGATTTTTAAACATTTTTCCAATGTATTTCCATGTTAAATTTTGAACCCCACCTGGGGCCCCAGTTTTGGTCCGGGGGTCACGATTTTTACAATTTAGAATCTTCACTATATATACAAGCTTTTTTGTAAATATTGGCATTTCTGGTGCAGTGGTTCTTGAGAAGAAGATTTTTAAACATTTTTCCAATGTATTTCCATGTTAAATTTTGAACCCCGCCTGGGGCCCCAGTTTTGGTCCGGGGGTCACGATTTTTACAATTTAGAATCTTCACTATATATACAAGCTTTTTTGCAAATATTGGCATTTCTGGTGCAGTGGTTCTTGAGAAGAAGATTTTTAAACATTTTTCCAATGTATTTCCATGTTAAATTTTGAACCCCGCCTGGGGCCCCAGTTTTGGTCCAGGGGTCACGATTTTTACAATTTAGAATCTTCACTTTATATACAAGCTTTTGTGTAAATATTGGCATTTCTGGTGCAGTGGTTCTTGAGAAGAAGATTTTTAAACATTTTTCCAATGTATTTCCATGTTAAATTTTGAACCCCGCCTGGGGCCCCAGTTTTGGTCCGGGGGTCACGATTTTTACAATTTAGAATCTTCACTATATATACAAGCTTTTGTGTAAATATTGGCATTTCTGGTGCAGTGGTTCTTGAGAAGAAGATTTTTAAACATTTTTCCAATGTATTTCCATGTTAAATTTTGAACCCCGCCTGGGGCCCCAGTTTTGGTCCGGGGGTCACGATTTTTACAATTTAGAATCTTAACTATATATACATGCTTTTTTGTAAAAATTGGCATTTCTGGTGCAGTGGTTCTTGAGAAGAAGATTTTTAAAGACATGCACCCTATTTTCACTGTTTCGTAATTATCTCCCCTTTAAAAAGGGTTGAACCCTTTATTTTAACAATTTAGAATCCCCTTTTCATAAGGATGCTTTGTACCAAGTTTGGTTAAATTTGGCCCAGAGGTTTTTGAGAAGAAGTCAAAAATGTGAAAAGTTTACAGACAGACGAACGGACAGACAGACGGACGGACGACGGACAACAGGTGATCAGAAAGGCTCACTTGAACCTTCGGTTCAGGTGAGCTAAAAACTCTCGTTTTATTTTGAGTAAAAATACACCCAATATAAACAGACTTTTCCCAAGTCATGTATTTAGTTTACATTTAACGGCCATTACATTCATTGAATTTTGCTGGAAATTACCACAGTTTAGAATAACATCCGTTTTTGTATACAGAGTTCTACATGTATATATTCATTTCTTGATGCAGGTTTTTTTGAATTTTTGACACAAATTCAGTGGTTACACAGACACCATTTTAAAATCAGTACCTGGGTTTTAAAAATCATATTGCGACAGGTACCTGTACCTATTTTTAGTAAACGGTACTTTTTACTCAAACACGGGTGTAAGCAAAATCATGAGGGGAAAACGCTATACCTCTGCTGATCAGAAAAGCTCACTTGAGCCTTCAGCTCAAGTAATCTTTAAAAAATTAAAAGTTTTTCAGAATATTCAACAACTTTATTAACAATGTACAGCTTTGCTAGCTGAATGCAACAAGGCAAGTGTAACAAAATAATACATCTAGTAATGTACCGGGGTATTTGAAAAAATGCCTAAGAACTAAAATCAGATATAATCAGCATTGAACAGGTACTAGCTGTCTTCTGGGGTTAACGACAAATTACTTGTAGATCTTCATCCTACCCAATAAGGTTTATTGCAGACAAAATTACAGAATTTACACAAATTTTATAGAGGAAACAAAATTAACAAGCAATTACAAGCATATACAGGTGGACTAGCAACATCTCCAGTATCTCTCTGCATGATTGTTTCTTTTCACATGCACGTCCAAGGAGCTCGATATTAAACATAGATCTACATCTACAGTTAACAGGTATATGTTATCACAGTTTGGATTAGTTGGTCAATTTATGAGTGAAGCACCAAACACAGTTAAAATACAAACACAAATTAGACCTCTCTTTACAAAATCATTACTATGTATATACATGTAATACAGTGGTGTAGCCTCCTTTACACAACAACGAATATGAATAGTCTTTTTTTTTGTGTTTTGTTTGTTGTTGATAAAGAATTTTTTGCGTTTTGTTTGTTGTTGATAAAGAAAACATTTCAGAAACTATACACTAATTCTAATTGAATTGAGTAAATTTTCAACAACTGGTATACCCAATTACATATACATGTAGTATTACATAAGAGACAGAATAACAAGTACCAGCTGCATGATATGTACTTAATAATACTAAGTGTTTAACAATATGATATCTGAAAATCTGTACCTCAATACGTGTTTACAACAAATTACAGAATACCGTTTTCAATTAAAAATTTCTTGATCGATTGCTTAATAGGGTATACAATTTGGTCTGTCAGGTAACACAATAGGTCTGAATCTAGATAATGAACTTACTGATCAAGCATAACAATAAAGTAAGTTTTATTTCTTCAAAAATGTCTTGAATTTCATTTTTTAAAAATATATTCCAACCTATTTTGAACAGAATTCAGTGCTGGCCAGCTGAAAATTCTTTTCAAAAGACTATACATAGATTAGCTAACAATAGATGAGAGTGCTGTAGATGTTTTTTGGGGTTTTTTTTTTATGTGCAATATGATTGGGTTGAATATACCATAATAATGTAAACTTGAGTACCCACATGACCTAGAATCAGACCTGATATTAAAGTGATGAAATTATATTACTTGGCAGACCCAAATGTTTAAGCAATCCTGCAATCAATTGAAAAATCTCCTGGTATTCTGGAATTTGTTGTTACAGGAACATTGCTGTTGACATTCACCAGATATTTCACTAAAGTGCATATTCACATCTTCAATGGTTTTGGACACAAAATGAAGAGTATAATTAGCACCATGCAAATGAACACGTGTGACCTCATTATGAGATAAAATTAATATTGCTTAATACTAGGCCAATGTTATACATACCATGATGATGACAAAAGATATAAACAAGCAAATTTACAATTAAAAGTCACTGGCAACAACAACCAAAAATTGACTTTCATAAATTACAACACCCAAGTACAAAATAGTATCAAATCAATTTTTTACCTGAAAAGTCAAAAACAGTTGATAATAACTCCTATATAATAGGACAAATCAGACAAAATTTTCACAAAAACCTCAAAAAAAAGAAAAACAAACCCTAAAATATTCAACACAAGTACTACATGTATAAACATCAAACACACCAACACGAACACAGCTCCTCTCTCTCCCTCTCTCTCTCTCTCTCAAAACATATTTACAAGTACAGCTGTATGACTGGTATTGGTCATTATGATCTTGCAAATGATATGTAGCAGAGTAAACCAACACAACTCTTCTACACATTCTTCAAAACATCAGACAGTCTTCTAAAGTTTCATCCTTGTATGATTTTCATTTGCTCATGAATTTTGTGAATCATTTTATCTAGGTGATCCAAGCCATCTTTAAGCATTTGTCTACAAACACAAGTAGATTCTTAAAAGCATGTAAGAATTCATATTTGTGGAATGTATGATACAGCAAACTTATCTAGATAATTATGTAAAAATATGAATACAGTAAAAATCGGTTATAGAAAAATCCTAGGGATAAATGGATTTACTTCATTATATCTGTAATTCATATAACGAATTCATAGTAATAACTATAGCGATTTCACTATATACATGTTTTCTATCACCAGACTACAATTTTTGTTAATTGAGGCTTAGAATGAAAATACATTTTTTCGATACCTTAAATTATCTGATTGTAAATTTAAGAATTTTAATATGACAATTATGGTAGTGCAAACTATTTAAACTTTAAAGATATTCGTTATGAAAATGTTAAATTTCTCATTCTTTACCTCTACGGGACCCAAAATCAGTTCGCTGTAACCGTAAATTTGTTATATCCCAATTGGTTATAACCATGAAATTTTGGAAAGATTTGTTAAGAATTTTACCAGGGACTCAAAAAAACTTCGCTATATCTGAGATTTCCCTATGTCCATGTACAATGTACGTACTAAACAAGTTTTAATGTATAATGTTTTAATAAAATTAGTTTTTACTACAATAATGAAATTTAACTATTGTTTAATTTTTGTTTAAACACTTCATTCTTAAGGTATTTCATAAATTTCTGAAAAGGGCTTTGCAATAATAAAGTGTAATTAAACTTAATAAAAACTTAAATTATTCAATACCTTTTGCTTTCTATTCCAAATAATGCCTGCAAATTAGTCACTTCCAATTCACCATCCTTTGCCTGAACCACAAAGAGTAGAAATCAAGTAAAATGCATCAAAATAGAGATGTACATGAATCTTAAGTCAAATCAGCTATGCATATACATGTATTAAGGTTAGACTATCAAACTAATGACAACACTGAAAGGCTTCTTGTTTTAATAATACCAGTAATTGGTAAATTATACACAAAACCATGATCTTTTGCTAATCTTACCTTTAGATTTAATCTGATATAGAAACTATTCAACTGAACACACAGCCCATGAACAAGGGCTGCTTTCTCCAGGATTTCCTTGGGACTGAATCGCAATGCCCTGTAAAGTGACATGCAAACATTTACCAGGTACTCATGGCTATATTACAAGATAACGAGTGAAACTGAAAATAACAACCTAAATATCAATAACACTGATCTAAGACTTGGTTCAATTTTTTAAGAATGACATTAATGGTGACTGTGATCTTTAAAATAAATCATGTATTTTAACTTTGAGATCTTGAATACCACACTGTCTCTTTGTGCCTTTTAAAACTATTTGAATTCTTGTGAATCTCATATTTTTTATGTACCACTGAGTTCAATATAAAAAGGGTCTGACTTAATACATGTAGATGGATGAATCAATAAATTGAGCCAAATACTCTCTGTCAAAGCTAACTTACTGTTCATATTCGTATCTGATTGCATCCAGTGCTGGAATGAGTTTTTGGAACACAAGGGACATTTTTTCAAGTTGCTCAGGATCAGTACTGCAATTTCTCCTTCTGTTTTCGATCACCCTTTGAAAATCCTCACTGTAAAACAATTTGTCATAAACTTACTTGCACATGTTACACATGTATTGTATTTATAGCTATCGTATTAGTAATGCAGAAAATGTCCTGATAATAACGCAAATTTCTCCTTACCAACAAAAATACACCACTTCCCAGATATTGGTTAGTTTAGATTCCACATCCTCAACACTTAATTGGTCCACATTGTTTTTATTTTTGTCCATACACATCTGTAGATATTGCAAAATTATTACACAATGTCTGTTCATACAAGATACATGTAACAACCTTACATGTGAATAAATGCAAAAAACCCAAAATTTGTTCTTTCATTCTGTGGGTGCAAGAAACACAAAAACCAAAATTACAAATCAAGAAAGAAAGGTCTCTAAAAACAAAGTTTAAAGGACTCTGGAAAGATTATTTACTTTTATATTAATGCATGTAATTCTCAATGATAACCTTTGTCTTGATGTCAGTCTGCTTTGGCTTTCCTTTCAGATAGTCTTCAATGCTGTTAACCTTGACCCCTCCAGTTTTAAGGTCACGACAGAGTTCTTCACATTTCTTCATTCCAAATAAAGCCTCAGCAACTTTCAGATCATTCCTAAAGAAAAATTTGTTTACATTGATGCAAGTTAAATGAAATCTACATTTCATAAATCTACATTTCATACTACATGTAATAATCTATAGCTAAAAAATAATGCATTAAAAATGATCCAGTAACAAGATATCTGTGAGCCAATGCTCACTAGTGATACCCCCGCTCTGATGTGAATATGCAAAATAAGCAAAGTCGACATTTAACAGAAAGCTGGCATCCGATTGGTACAGAAATATATCCCACAATATGGCATGCCTAAACAAATAGTGTGTTAAAATTTCAAGCATCTGCGATAAACAGTTGCTTAGAAATCTTTGAGGAAAATTTGTTTGGAAATTTTGGCTAAAAAAAAACAAAGTACTCATTTAACAGGAAATTGACATCCGATTGGTACAAAAATATATCCCACGATACGGCATGCCTTAACAAACACTGTGTAAAAATTTCAAGCATCTGCGATAAATAGCTGCTGAGAAATCTTTGACGAAAATTTGTTTGAAAATTTTGGTTAAAAAATAAACAAAGTCATTATTTCACAGGAAGTTTGACGTCCGATTGATACAAAAATATATCCCACAATATGGCATGCCTATACAAATAGTGTGTTAAAATTTCAAGCATCTGCGATAAATAGTTGCTGAGAAATCTTTGACGGAAATTTGTTTGAAAATTTTGGCTAAAAATAAACAAAGTCGTCATTTAACAGGAAGTTGATGCCCAATTGGTACAAAAATACATCCCACGATACGGCATGCCTTAACAAACACTGTGTAAAAATTTCAAGCATCTGCGATAAATAGCTGCTGAGAAATCTGGGACGAAAATTTGTTTGAAAATTTTGGCTAAAAATAAACAGTCATTATTTCACAGGAAGTTTGACGTCCGATTGGTACAAAAATATATACCACGATATGGCATGCCTATACAAATAGTGTGTACAAATTCCAAGCATCTGCGATAAACAGTTGCTGAGAAATCTGGGACGAAAATTTGTTTGAAAATTTTGGTTAAAAAATAAGCAAAGTCGACATTTAACAGGAAGTTTGACGTCCGATTGGTACAAAAATATATCCCACAATATGGCATGCCTATACAAATAGTGTGTTAAAATTTCAAGCATCTGCGATAAATAGCTGCTGAGAAATCTTTGACGGAAATTTGTTTGAAAATTTTGGCTAAAAATAAACAAAGTAGCATTTAACAGGAAGTTGACCTCCGATTGGAACAAAAATATATCCCACGATATGGCATGCCTATAAAAATACTGTGTAAAAATTTCAAGCATCTGCGATAAACAGTTGCTGAGAATTCTTTGACGAAAATTTGTTTGAAAATTTTGGTTAAAAAATAAGTAAAGTCGTCATTTAACAGGAAGTTGGCGTCTGATTGGTACAAAAATATATCCCACGATATGGCATGCCTTAACAAACACTGTGTTAAATTTTCAAGCATCTGCGATAAATAGTTGCTGAGATAAATGCTACAGAAATTTTTGTTACGGACGGACAGACAGACAGACAGACAGACGGACGGACAGACAGACACACAAGGGTAAAACAGTATACCCCCTCTCCTTCGGAGCGGGGGTATAAAAAGCACATGAACAATATTTGTTCATTTTCCAAACCCAAATGTTTTCTTGGAACACATGTACCTACTAATATCTTTTTAAGGTCTAGATTATTTGATGAAAGGAGTATACAGGTTTCTGGAGATACAAGGTAAACACCATGTCAATTCTCCAAAACTGATTTCGAAATTAAATGAAATGGCAAGAAATATTTGTATTTTCTACATACATGTACAAAGTAGTTAACTTATAGCCATTAAGTAAAGGAAAACATATTATGACCTTGTATTAATTGAAATTGTACAATTACATATAAAAGTTATCAAACAATTTTGAAGTAAAATGCATACTACTTGTACCTCCAAACCCTTCCTAAGAATGAGCACACATATAATATTTACATTTTCCAGTGTTTTTGTTTGTAATAACATATGCATTAATTTTGAAATGCATAGTTGCATTCATCAATGACTTCTTTAACATTTAATTGTACAATTACATGTGCTGAAAAAATTTATAAATATTAGTAGTAAGGAATTGTTCTTTAATTATTTAAATATTATGAGGTGACTTAATACAGTCAGGCTTGATCAAATCTATCATTAAGCCCTTCAGGTTTTATTGGTTTTGATTACCCTCACTGTAATTGATTGCCTCATAATACTGAAAGAATTATGGCATTCCTTATTCCTTAAATAAATTATAACTTACTTGTTGTGTTTATTGCATTCCTCCAATAATCCCAGACAGTCATTCAGCAAGTACAGGAGGATTTCTATGCTCACCTGAAAATCTGTTATTTAAAAAAATAAACATGTTAGTAATTTTTAAACCACATTTTTTCAACTTTCTATGTATGTACAACTTGGCATCTACATTAAAAATGTACTTCAGGTTCACTTACGAGTTACAGGTTTAAATCTAGCACAGAGTCTGTCCACGACGCTCACTAAACTTCTCTCGTAGATCTGACCAAAGACTGCAATCCAATGCCTGATGGGAGGAAAAATAAGCTTGATAATAACACCCCAATTCAAAATGACTTAAAATGCATCTTCATTTACGTGCATTTCTAAAACAGCATTTCACATCTGTAAGACAGTGGTTTAGTTTTAATATCTTTCATTTAAAAATACTTTTGCATACATTTATCTGCCAGGCCTGATGCATAACCACTAGTCTAGCTTACACAAATGTACATTTTAACTTCAGTATTGCAATACAATCTTCTACAATTCTGACAGTCATATACAATTGTGTGTGTTGTTTTCATCATATCTAAACTTTCATATCACCATACAGATCCATTATGTACATCTGTACTTACATATCAAAAGAGAGAACAGTAAATCTTTACAAAATACCATTTAAAAAATGCCGGTAAATCTTACTTCTTAAAGCATTCCAAGACATCAGAGAGTGTCCATGGAGGCTTCCTTAAGACAATCTCCATCCTATAAACACATTGCAAATATGTTGTGGTTAAAGTAAACAGCTAAAATTTTTTAAGCTTTCAGAATCACAATCATACTGGGTACAAGAGGAGGGAACATATCTAGATAAATACCGTAATAGATTTATATATCTATTAGATATTATATATCATCTAGATAAATATCTAGATTTCACGGTTTCCATACAAGCAAGATTATGACATGGTTGATAGGTCTGATACAGACATGACTGGCCATCATGGACTCTGCTGGTACTCACCAGATGTCATCATACGCTGCCTTCATTTCTGTCTCCAACACACTGGACAGGGCATCCTTCAGCCACATCTTTAACTTGCAGAGCATTTCATCCAACTACAAAGAGGTGCCACATGTATGTAAATTTACTATCAACATGTTGTATAGAAATATCAAATAGTGATTACATTTCATCCAGCTACAGAGATACCATGTAAATGTGGTTTAACTAATAAACAGATTACATACATGTAGATATACCAAACAAATTGTGTTTTCTATTTATTCAACTACAGAGGAATATCATGGTTTACCATTAACACATTATATATAAGCAGAAGTACCAATGAAATACATGTATAGGAAAATAGCTGCAAACAAATCAATATTGCTTTGCTTAGAGACAAGGTACCGGGGTAACAAAAACCCATTGGTCAAAATTAATTCTAAGGCTTACTGCCATGACTAATAATATTTTGTAAAGATAACTGAACAACCGTATGAATGCTTGTACAGGACTTACTATCTTGTTGTTCTTGTTGGAATGTTGAGTGGGTTGCTGACTTACCAGATGACTGTGATTATCAGGGGGAACATCAACAGGACAACTTGCACCAGCTTTCGACGGCTTCTCTAGGGATTCTTTATGGACTAAGGCTATGGAAATTTAAAACAGTTTGCTATAAATGAATTATGAACAAAATAAAAATTGCAAATTGCACTGCAGTTTGTAGTTGATTATTATATTTTTCTGAACTGCAATTACCATTACTTGACTAGATTTTCAGTATCAAAACTTACTCTGTTCAATCTTGTAGGGACGTTTTGTCTGCAGACATTTTATTCCATTTAATAAACGCTAAAACAGAAAACACAAAAAAGATACAACTATAATACCTGTAGTAAATGTATTAAACTTCAAAACCACAATTATGGTTTTTTTTTCTTTTATAAAGCTCTTTTTCTCTGAAATACTTACAAATCTGTCAAAAGCAGTAATCTTGCACACCCTTGCTTTGTTCAGAAGGTTTTTATCATTACTGAGCAGAATCACAGTGGAATTTAGACCTACAATGTACATGCATGTTCAAAATAAGTCGAAAGAAAGAAATCGGCAAAGTGTATATATATAAACCTAAAATATGTATGAACTTTATATTGTACATGTATCAGGTCTATACACTTACATGCAAATAGAAATTTTAATTCTCAAATAAGTGTAAAAAAGTAAAAGATGATACACATTAAGATAAGAGCTTACGGTTTTTCTGGCACTGCATACAAGTTTGCAGAATTCTATCATCACTGCACTCAGCTTGGAATTCTTTAGATGCTGCAGATGCCTACATTAATTCAGATACATATACTTACATGCACAAAACGACAGCATATCATGAGGGTATATTAACATCATAAAATCTAAGGATTAAAGTACAGATTTTCATTTCAAAGGGAATGCTTTCACTGATTCATGTTTCCTTACCTGTGCTGCACCTTGACCTATCACTCTCTGGTGGTTGTCTTGGAAACACTGATATATGTATCCAACTGCTTCACGAGCACATTTACCAATCTTCATGGACTACACATTCAAAAATGAAATTAATAAAAAATCTCTTAAGGATTAATAAACTGAGTACCAGAGTAATTAATGGCAGCTATGCTTTAAACTAAATAAAAAATTAGAAGTTTATGTACCATTGTAGCAGCTGAAGACTTGTTAGATTTTAAAGCATCTAACTCCTGCATCACAACCCAAGGTATGACTAGCACTGGAAGACCGAAATCTGTGGAAAAAATTAACAAAACATACTAAATAAGATATATGCTCTATATAGAAATATCAATGTTTAAGGAAATACATGTAGCTCACCCAGAATAAATGGTGGCTCACCGTTTCATTCATAAAACAAAAATATAACATTATGCAGGGAAATCTGCGTCCCCTTTTTATTTTCACCCCTTTCAGCAATGTTGTTAGAACGCAAATTTAAAATGGGGAATTACTTAACAGGTTATAAATAACTGTGTAAATTAGAAAGAATTTTAATTTTTATCTGTGTCTGCATTGGCATATTCAAGAAAGGGCAAAAACGTTTGCAAGTGATGAAGTGTCAAAACCTAGGGGCAAAAATAACACTGAAAAGACTAATCTTTAATATCAAATTTAACAAGAAATCTGTGAGCCAATGCTCACTAGTGATACCCCCGCTCTGATGTGAATATGCAAAATAAGCAAAGTCGACATTTAACAGAAAGCTGGCATCCGATTGGTACAGAAATATATCCAACAATATGGCATGCCTAAACAAATAGTGTGTTAAAATTTCAAGCATCTGCGATAAATAGCTGCTGAGAAATCTTTGACGAAAATTTGTTTGAAAATTTTGGCTAAAATAAACAAAGTACTCATTTAACAGGAAGATGACGTCCGATTGGTACAAAAATATATCCCACAATATGGCATGCCTTAACAAACACTGTGTAAAAATTTCAAGCATCTGCGATAAATAGCTGCTGAGAAATCTTTGAGGAAAATTTGTTTGAAAATTTTGGCAAAAAATAAACAAAGTCATCATTTAACAGGAAGTTGACGTCCGATTGATACAAAAATATATCCCACAATATGGCATGCCTAAACAAATAGTGTGTTAAAATTTCAAGCATCTGCGATAAATTGTTGCTGAGAATTCTTTGACGGAAATTTGTTTGAAAATTTTTGCTAAAAATAAACAAAGTCGTCATTTAACAGGAAGTTGACGTCTGATTGGTACAAAAATATATCCCACGATATGGCATGCCTATACAAATACTGTGTAAAAATTTCGAGTATCTGAGATAAACAGTTGCTGAAAAATCTTTGACGAAAATTTGTTTGAAATTTTTGGTTAAAAAATAAGCAAAGTCGTCCTTTAACAGGAAGTTGACATCCGATTGATACAAAAATATATCCCACAATATGGCATGCCTTAACAAACGCTGTGTTAAAATTTCAAGCATCTGCGATAAATAGTTGCTGAGATAAATGCGACAGAAATTTTTGTTACGGACGGACAGACAGACGGACGGACAGACAGACACACAAGGGTAAAACAGTATACCCCCTCTCCTTCGGAGCGGGGGTATAATAAGTGAAAACTTTCCAAAAATAACCAATGCAGCTGCATTGATCTGATTCAGCGATGCCCGAGAAGCAAAGTATTATATTTGTTTGGTGTTGTGTTTACTGCTGAAGAAGTCAACAAAAGAGATTAACACTAACAGTTGAAAGAAAATTACTCTTAAAGAAAAAACATAGTGTATATTTCTGTACACCAACTTTTAATTGTGAGAGAAATTTTTGCTAGGTTTGCGAGAGCCTTGTCGTCGCGAATGTTACTCCCCATGAAAAGGCCCTAAACATCTCTGATTTGTTATTTTCCAGAAAACCTACATCTTGATCACAAAAATGAGTTGCCATGAGCCAAAGGTCTTCAAAACTTTGCAAAATAAATTCGCCCCGGATAAAATTTGGTATGCAGTAATTTTGTCATGTTATTCTGAAATAAAATCACTCACTTTCAAAGCAGTGGTCTCTAAGATCCTCCACAAATGCCAGGTTACTTATGAAGACATTTGTGTCAACAACTATGTATAAATCCTACAAAAGAAAATAATTCAGATACACATATCTTTGTAAACCATGACGAGATATACAAAGTTTAAAGTAGAAAGAAGATTTTTTTAAAATCCTCTTAGTTCTCATCAAGCTATGAAAGCCATTGATCTGAATTCTGTAGTTAAAATAAATTCATTTTTCAGCAATTAATACACAACTATATACCTGGTAATGAAAAACTTCAGTGTTTTAACACTTTCACAAATAAAATGTTAAACTCAGTTGAATAAAGGTGAATGTACTTGGACCTAATACAGGATTTACACAATATTTTTGAGTTATGAAAATGAGCTTGATGGACTTTTGTTTCATCAAACTATAAACATTGCCGATATTTCTTTTATTTGTTACATGTAATAAAAAGAATCATTTTGATTATCAGTCATGAAAGTAACACTTAATATGCACATATACATGAATATACATATGTAATTCTTGATTGGAGATGATATTAACTTTTGGGAATCTTTACTTTATCATCGAAGTCCCTCTGATACAATGACTTGATACTAAGTATTACCTGATCTACGTTATGAATATGCTCTGGTTGGTCGGTTGTAAAGACTTGGGTAAGCTGTCCTATGACCTCATCTGGACATTTCTTCACGGAGTCTCGAACCTCCCTCAGCTGCAATGATATTAATAGAAAGGGCCAATTATAAACAATAAACTCATTTAATAAGTTTTCATTTGTTGCTGTCAATAAAATAATGTATTGCCATGATTTATAACAAACTCAACATATTGCATCTTGTGTTGGAAGTAAAGTTCTATACATGTACTAACATATGATACTACATCTATTTATCAATTATACACTACAAACATCATTCATTGACTAATTATCATCAATGTTCTTAACTAAACTAACTTGACCATTAACAGGTCAAATTTACATCCATTATATAAAGAAATGTACCACAATATCTGACACGTCCATTTCTTCAATCTGTCGTTCCTCCTCTTTATTAAGGACCTGCTGAACCTCGTCGATTTCCATGCTTATTTCTTCTCGTCGATTGTGATGGATTGGGACGGGATTTTCATGCACTCCTGCAATCAAAACTTCATGCTGCATCACATCATGTAAATGTTCCGTAAGTTCTTAAAATATTTGAAGTAGTTGCCCTTTGAAATCACTTTTAAATTAGAGTAGTTACCCTTTGAATTGACATCACATTGTTGTGTCTGGAGAATAATAAATATTTGCTCAAACCTCTCATCATTTAGTTTTTCTCAAACATATATGGGAGTAAAGAAGATTTTTTTAAGATTAGATAAATTTTCACTACATGGCCATATTGGCTCCACCCTAGGGCCTGAACCCCTGTCCCAGAGGTCATGATTGTCACAATTTAGGTAGAGGACTTCATGGACATCATAACCAGGCATATAGTTTTTCACAAATTTATATGGTAGGCCTAGTAAAGAAGAAGATTTTCTAAGATTTAATAGTTATACATTTTCATTATATGGCCATATTAGCCCCATCCTAGGGCCTGAACACCTGTTCCAGAGTTCATGATTCAACAATTTAGGTAGAGGGCTTCATGGACATTATAACCAGTATTTTCCCAGCATGAAGATTTTTGAAAAATTGGCCTTTTTTGCATATTTGGCCCCACCTATGAGACATTATGATTTTCACAACATAGATTTGCTTCACACCAAATGCTAACGATTGGTCTTGCATTTTTCAAGGAGTTAAAAATGTTAAAGCACGATTCACAACAGGGGATAAAGACCAATAGCAATAAGTAACTCGCATGCATGTATCATTCAATGGTGCAATAACAATTACACCAGATTGTTTATCAACAGAGGCATGTACTCGTAAATTGAGGATTTACCAACTGTTTACCGCTCCCAGTCTATCACCTTTTGAATGAATTTAATCTATATGTAACATTTCAGATTATTCTTATTTTTTGAATACACTGAGCATTAAAACGTTCTTCCAACTTGTCAATATCAATGTCTACAGAGGCTGCCATTTACGAGGTACGTATATAGTACAACATCTTTGTGAGAATCGGTGCAGATCAGAAAACCTTGGCTAGCGAAGATGAAGAATCCCTAAGATACCCAAAAGAACATACCGGTATTCATAATAAAGTAATTGAACTACATATGTATACCTTTCCATGGATTGACAATAGCTTTTTTTACAGGGCCATCATTTTTTATTGTCATAGTAATGCCACTTATATTGCTTGTATCTCCCAAAGACAGGAATCCGCTATCATTGGAGTGAAGCATCACTCTACGACTGCTCCTATCCAGAATGAGATTTCCAGCATCTTCTGAATCCTGATCTAGACCTGGATCCAAGATCTCTCCGAGAGAATCTGATGGTACTTCATCCGACTCCAGGTGATTAATCCAGGACTGAATATCCTCGCGTTTCTTGAGGTCACCTAACAGTAAATTGTCTGGGTCTGGGGATGATTCCCTGGGGGAGAGATTAAAGGTGTCCACAGCTGATGATGGAGATGATGCCAATTTTTTTACAACTTTTCTTGAATCTGAGAAATCTGATATTTCTGAAGTTTTCTGTCGTTTAGTGGTTTTACTGCAGTAACTACTGTTAGTAAATGATTCTGCATTTCTTTTCAAATTTGAATGTATGGCTGATGAATGAGATGAAAGCTTTTCTGGAGAAGGTCCAATCCTTTTTTGAAGTCCCTGTGTTAAACCCTCCCCAGATTTAGTCAAATTATCATCATTTGTGGAGATTTTTTTTCTACTTGGTGTTTGTACATCAGAAGGTGATCCATAAGTCTTCACTTTGACGCTATCACTGGAGTGAGGTTGATCACATTTACCAATAGACAATTCTTTCTGTTTGAGTAGCTCAGGTGTCTGACACACAACTGGCTGTGAAGTAACTCTGCACTGATTGCTTCCTTGTCTGGTACCAAGTTTGATATTTTTCTCATGTTGATTAACAACGCTATTTCCTGAACGTAAACTTTCTGAGCCAAACCTCAGTGACTGAACTGAACTAGAAGTATTAGCTCTTTCATGTGGCTGATGTTCTAAATCTAGGCTATCCTCCTCATCACTGTCCTGTGTGGGAGAAAACTGACCTTCCTGAACATCTGTGTGTGGTTCCAGCAGATGAAGCCTTGTCTCTGGTTTTGATTTACTACTCCCAACAGGTTTATTGACATATCGATTTCCGGGTGGCTTCTGTAAAAAAAAAAGTCATTCAGATTCAATAAAGTTTTGTTAACTTACTAGGTTAGTCAAACCGATCAACTTATAATGTACTGAAGACAAAGTGCTGCTACTAAATGACAATGAAGAATGTACTACTGGTACCAGTACATATCATTTTAGGTACTGAATAAAACTACTAATCATATTACCATAAGGTTCCCACAACTTTCTTTAGAACCAAATTGGTGTTACATGTATTAGATAAAGCTTGCTTAGAGTTAAACCCTTGAAAAATTTTATATGCATATTTTGAGCATTAATTTATCAACCCATTGAACTCTTACATCAAAATTTTGCTAATTCATACTTCAAATGGACAATTTTCATTTATCAAGTTTAAGTTCAGTTTATATACTCAAACCAAATAATTTGGTACAAGAGGAACATATATATTTGGAATAAACAAAAAACAAATCATAAGAAGTATACATACATAGCCATGCAGGATAGAAAAAGATAAGTGAAAAATAAATTTACAACAGAAATCACATTTGTATGACATTTTGGATATAAAGGAGGCTATCTCTCCAATTACTAGAGGGTCATTGAGTTTACAGACCAATACATTTGGATAGAGTGCTTTATACAATGAGCACACGGTGATCTATATTACTTACTAAATATGGTTTGAGAACCTCTGGGACTTCCCAAGTGGAAACTCCTGTCAATGTGTTGAAGTAGTAGACTCTTTGATACGACTTAGATTGCTTCACCACCCATCCACTAGGCAGTTCTTGCTTTTCATGTTTTTTGTAACTCATTTTACATAATGAAGATGGAATTGATCTGAAAAAAAATATTCCACAAAATTAATAATTTCATTAAAATCAATCCTTCTGAGACAAAAAAACACTGATTTGATTTCAATTTCAAAAGTAGACAGGGCCTAATTAAACAGGTGTTATTTACCTCGAGTGACTAGGAAAATATACTGTGTATAAATCAATTGGTTCAAATTTCAATTACAAATAAATTAAAATCATATTTTATTTGAGTATTTTTCTTGATATTACTTATAATTTGTTTTAGGAAAAATTATAATTATTATTTGGATTGTCACCACTATGCAGAACTTTAAAAGGAGAATTTTAAAATTTGCTTTTTTTATATTATCTCTGAATTTTTATAACTAGCTGGTATTATATATACATGTAGTTGATGTAATGTTATTCTGTCAGAGTCTGGACAAATCATCTTCAATTATTCTCGAGGTAATGGGTGTACTTTAAACTGATTTCCTTACATAACTAAACTTTACCATTTTAAACTATTTGATATTTATTACAGTGATTGCCTGTGTACGTTGAATAAGATGGTATAATAATGTCTATTGGTTTAACCATCTGACATGATAATGTTCAAGTCAACGAGAGTCGAGAACGTACGGTTGATATATTCTTTGAGGAAATTTGGGATGGTTTTTATGTCATGAACAGATGAAAGAATAATGACATAAGCTTGTACTTCTTCTACAGAAATGTTTCTTTTTTTTCTCTGAGCAATTAAACTGTTAAATTCTCTCTGAGGGTCTTATTCATTTCCAAAAACTAGTTTGTTTCTATGTATGAAACTTTGCATACATTTCACTTCATGAAACAATCATGCAGTGTTACATACCGAATTATTTACAATGTTCATTAATTATATTCAATTGCAAAGAAATAAAAAAAAAACTATGAAATAATTGTACTAAATAAAAGGAGGAGGATGCCCATAAGTATACTGAACTGTTAATTGCTACATACAAACCCAGTCTTGGTGTCCAACTGACACACTTTGCAATTTATTTAATCTGTCAATCAGGGCTTAGGCTAATGTTTCTTGTTTGATTGACATTATTGATCTCAATTTCAATTTTAGCAGAGATAACCCGATTCTGGGGAAATCTGAATATCATATAAGAAATGACAACTAAACGGGATTAAACCCACAAGAGCATGTCAGTGTGAAATGGTGTAATGTGCCCACTGCCCAACCTGAGTATATATCATTACTGGAATAATTTACCTTCAAACAGATCTATAGAGTCATTTTTTCAAAAAATTCCATTTATTAACCTTTATTTTTCCATTGTAACATGACATAATAACCAGTCAGTTAATTAAAATTTAGTTTATTACCAGAAGAACCCGGTACTGTACACATGGACTGAGTATCAACCACTGATATTTTCTTTTTCTAAAGTCAGACTACCATTGAAAGCAATAAAAATACATCATAAATAACAATCATATGCAAATAAACCAATGCAAGCGACGATGCAGTGTTGAAAATGTATGGCAGATAGAAAATTCTCACCAATGCAGCAAAGAAATAATTCTAACAGCCGATAAATGCATATTGGCGAGTAACGTTGTTGATGCAGGTTTTTCTTGCCAGAAACTGTATTTAACAGCAATGATTTCTACAATTCAATATAAAAAACCTTACAGATTTATTTCAAGCAAAACCTCATGTCATGGTATTTCAATGTCAAAATACGTAAACAATTACATAGTGATTAAAAATGAAAAAAAAATATATACATTTTACGACATTCACTTGAACAGTGCTAACCCGACCTAATTTAAAATAAATTGATTATTATAGATATAACGTAAATATTTAGATACAACTGACTATAAATATAAAGAAAGTATAAAAAGAAGAAAATATATAAAGGGAAAAATATATTGAGCAATTTTTTTCATTGTTGTTTAGCATTGTTTAGCTCTAATCGATCGGGATCAAAGTTTCAATGTTTACACGTTCAACTTCCGATTTACTGGAAGAAGAATCTCTGATATATTTACCTATCGAAATGACATTATTATGATTATAGTGGTAGTGCATGTTTATTTAAAATTGAAACAATGTTTGAAGGAACACCCCGTCAAAACCAAATGTCAGTGATCTCGGGATTTGATGAATACAGCAATGGAAAAGATTACAAGAAGAGGCAGTCAATAATTCGAGTTGGTAACTTAGGACAACTTTGATAGTATATATGAAAAAAACGTTGATTGCATGTCATATAGTTTGAAAAAAAGTGTCGACGAATTAGTCTTCAATTTAATTATCTCCCTTACTAAATGATTTCAGAAGCTAATACCTGTCAGCACTTTTTTTTTAATTTAAGCTTGGTTGAGCAGTTTAAACCCAGGCTACTGATTTTGGTTTTAATACAGAGGCTTACATAGTTTTTTCTTACTTTTTGACAACCCCTGTTCTATGAATAAAAATGGGAGAAATCAGAACTAAAAATTGCTATCTCACCTTTTCGTTTATCTCATTTTAATCCTTCACGGTATTGTAATCTACAGGTATCTATAGATCAGGAAAGGTCATATATTTCAGAATTATCTGCAAAATACATGCACCCAAAGTTATGGAATCAAGTGATGTGGTATCCAAACTGTCAAACAGATTTATAATCAATGAGTAGCAATGTTTTTTATATTCATGATATTTGTAGGATAATTTTATATGATTGATATACATGATATAATTGTTTTTATCAGTGGCATATATACACCAAGCTTTAAGATATTAGCAGAGATTTAAAACATTTATTTTATAATTTTCTTTATTCATATAAATAATCAAATCTGACTGTCCTTGTCATTTTTTTTTTTTTTTGTGTACATGCATCCTAGTAAATACTTATTATGATACATAATCATGTACTAATGTAAACTTTTTATCTATGTAATTGCAGTACGTAAAATGTTCTTAAAAAGGTACGCCTAAGGGTTCAAATTATACTTTCTGCTGTACACATCTAAATTTTTACTAATGATCTCTTGAACTTTCATTCTCAAGTAAAGAACTCCTATTTCATTCTCAGAACTTAAAATTTTTCATATTTTAATATTGATAGAGAGCAGCCTAAATAGCACCTTAACCTGGGATTTGAAATGACGGGACATTTACTTAATAACTGACCCTGCGTAATGCTTTATTGTTTTCAATGGTCATCAAGTTATCACTTAGATATTAGGAGGGTTAATTTAAACTGTATTAAATTCTCTAAAGAAGTATTTTAATGCCTGAAAATGCCCTTTATTTATGTTAAAATTCTTTGTGTTGTCAATACTTGTTTAGTTACGACAAAATACTTGAACAATAAAGTCATGTACATGCTTTAATTAGTCAATCAAGGTTACAGTTTGTGTAAATTTATTTCCTAGTATACTTACTGATACTTATCGGTACATGTAATTTAGTTTACATTTATAGAATAACATTCACCACAGAAATTGAGGTTTATTTATTTTGATCAAAGCAATGAAATCCTGAAACAGAGCAATTTTATGAGGTATTCTGGTGTTAGAATGATGAAAAATCCATATTTTCATGAATGTTTAATTTTATTAACATAGGTATTGTACTGGCAGTTAGACCATAAAACTTAAACAGTACATATATATGTATTACATGTACATTAAAAATTTTTGATATCTTTTTTCTTAAAAATATCTGATTCTCCTGACCAACATTATTGTGATATTCGAAGTATGCCAGATAATTATATATATGACAAGCTCCTGACCAGTAAAAATATGAAACTTTTCAGTTATGAATTGTGCTTTAAGGTATTAAGAACATTTGCTATATATTTGACTGAAAATTTCAGGTTTGGAAGAGACTCTCAAGCTTACAAAGAAGTGTGATATGTTTTGTATTATTACTGGGAGGAATCAGTGCATTATACTTAGTGACCTCAGTCCGGCAATTGCACGGAGGAAGGTGGGGACATGCTGGGCCCAGTGACCTGCGTGATTTCCTGGACAGCGACGAGAGACAGAAAATGGAACGTGAGAAACGAGAGTACATTCAGCAGGTGAAACAAAAACTTGCTAAACAGCAAGTCGGTGATATCGTTGTAAGAATTTAAGAACTATCTCCTGTTATTGCTTTAATTAGAATTTACATAGAGTTTAGGAAATGTGCTCCTTTTCCTGCATTCTTATTTTATTTTTTGGCATTGTAGAAAAAGAACGAAGAAATGATCAGGCGGGAGAGGAAAGGACCTCCATCAGGGATGAAGGCCGGTAAAGTAGACCAAGGACTGGATAGAGATCAACCTCCAGTGGAAGATAAAGGACAACCAGTAAGGGACGAGAGATTTCCCAATGGGAACGAAGATGAGGATAATGGAAAAGATGACAGTGTTGATGGAAATCTTGTAAGAGACAAAATCTTAATTCAAACTTGTCCCCTCTTCGAACCAACTTTATTTTGTTTCACTTTGGCAAATTAACAGATGAGCTAGCTGGAATTGGCAATAAACTGGAATTAAGGCAATGCAAACAATTTTTTATGTTTCGTATTTTTCAGAATTTACCTCCAAAATCTGCAGGTGATGATCTCATTGTGGATCAGATGAGCAATGAGCCTTATGACTACTTTAACGGTATGTACATCTACTAAAAAAGCAGCTAATAAACTAATGAATTATCATCCCCTCTCTGTTTTACTGTAAAAAGTAATCAAACTACACCAAGCAATTAATAAATATTAATTTGTCTCTGTAACTTTAAGCAAAGAGAGAGTACACAGAACAACAAAAGGCAGTTCAAGATGCTTTTAAATTTGCGTGGAAGGAATATAAGAAGTATGCATGGGGCCATGATGAGTATCACCCAATCAGCAAGACCCACTCGGAGTGGTTTGGAGTGGGTCTAACCATTGTAGATTCCATTGATACTGCCATCATTATGGGGCTCAAAGATGGTAAGTCAAAACAGCATCTGATTGTAATGCAGAGCACTTGCCCCAGAAATGAAGATTTAGGGAACTATTGTTATACATGTAATTTGAGGTTGATTTTATTTTCAGAGTATTTAGAAGCAAGGGAGTGGGTTGACAAGTCCTTAACCTTTGACAAAGATAAAGATGTCAACTTATTTGAGATCACAATCCGAGCACTGGGTGGACTTCTCTCTGCCTATCACCTAACAAATGATGACGTCTTTAAAGAGAAAGCAGTAAGTTTTCAAACCTTTTTATCATGTTTTTAACATGATTTACATGTAATAGGAGTTCTCTGCTTGCATAAGTAATTAAAAACCTGGTCATGGTAAAAATGGCAAAAAGACCTGGATAGACAGGGAAAAGAATGGGCATACAAGACTCCTGAGGAATGTAAGAATGCAGATGTTTTCTGGTAATTGTTACATAATGTTGTTTTGTAGAGAGACCTAGGGAATCGGCTTCTGCCATGCTTTAAATCTCCATCAAATGTTCCATTCTCTGACGTGAACTTAAGGACCGGCCATGCCCATCCCCCGAGGTGGGGCCCAGACAGCAGTACATCAGAGGTCACAACCATTCAGCTGGAGTTCCGAGATCTCAGCAGGGTCACCAATGACGACCGATACGAGGTCTGATAATCATCAGTCGATTTAATGAAATATGTTACTTTTTCATTTAATTTCCTTCTTGTTTCTGATATTTTCATCGATCTTTTGAGTGATCAAGTTGGGTCATTTCTAAATGGCCTACTTAGGTTATGACATAATGGCTTTGTAATGTTCAAAGAAAAACAGAAAAAATGAGATCTAGGTTTGTATACATTTAAATTAAACAAGCAGTGGCATATACTTTAACTTAATGGTTCCTTGTTCTCAAGTTGTAAAAATACTATGAAACAAAACAAGATTACTGGTACCCTATACAGATCAGATTTATAAATACAAATGAGATTTGATACATATTAAATGATGGTTTATTTCACATGTTTTGCAGCATGCAGTTAACGTAGTTTCTGAGCACGTTCACAACCTACCAAAGAAAGACGGATTGGTGCCAATATTCATAAATGCCAATACAGGATCCTTCCGAAGTTCAGCCACCATAACTTTTGGTGCTCGGGGAGACAGTTATTATGAGTATCTGCTGAAACAGTGGATACAGACAGGGAAAAAGAAGGAGTAGTAAGTACATGTAATTTGAAAAAGAAATTTTATAGAAACATAAACTGTAAGTGTGGATGATTTATTAAAAATTGTTTTCATCATAGATAGCGTGGTCCTGCGCATAAGTAAAAACATGTATTAAAATAAACTTCAAAATAAAACATGCATGGTTATAATTGTTTTTTGCACAGCATAAGTTACATGTCTTGGTGTCATAAATAGTTAATTCATTTTTATTTCCATACCCTTTGTCTTAAAGCTGAACATTGCTCATAAATAGGCATCATCACACCGATACCTGGTATATAAACCATTCTATTTCATTACACCCGATTGCACACCTGAAATTCGTGGCCGACGTGTAGTATTCCTTAGTGGTCTTCCGATTTTATGCATTTATTTCTTATTCTATGTGCATAATCTGTTTGTAAATAATGCATTGACCAATTTATTTGATGTAAGAATTCTCCTGGATTGAAAAAAGTGCGTAAAATTTGATAATTTCATCGCGACTGAGTAACACAGCGAGACGAGATGTATGTCCACACAGGTGAGACCTCTACAGCAAAGTACTTTGGACTGTTTAGAGGTCTGTGCCTTATATTGGGGTTGTAGGGACAGTCGTGATGAAAGAGAAATATGGCTGATAGTTTATATTTATGAGCGGTGTTTAGCTGTAAAGGAAACAAAAATCTGACTAAACAAATTATAATACATGTACTTTTGATTCATAGGGATTTTGTAAACAATGTTACATGTATTAATAGATGTTTGAACATTTGTTTACAGTTTGAAACAGGACTATATGGCTGCAATAGAAGGCATTAAGACTCATTTACTGAAAGAGTCGGAGCCGAGTAAGCTTCTGTACATTGGAGAGCTCCTCGGAGGAAGATCTTTTAGTCCCAAAATGGTGAGTATTATGTACTGTGATGTCACGTAATTGCATGTTTTTAAACATGAACTATCACCTGAATTTAAAATATTAATTATATATAAAATGAAAAAAAGGTAACAAATCTTGTACCAGTACTTTGTGAACTCATGAAATTATGGTATGTGTCCTTGAAGATTAGAAACTTTTATGATAAAAAAATTATTTTCCTTTGCAAAATCATGGGTTTATCAGTTTAAATCACTGTTTTCTGACATATCTCTCTTTGATATTTTCAATTTTGAAAAATGCCTAGTACTCACTTTATGTAGATATTTATTTTGATGGTTTTGTTCCGCATGGGCTGTTCAACTGTTCTTTGGATCATTCAACATTTGGAGCATATGTTCACTCCCCTTTGCCTAATTTTGCTCATACTTCTCCCACAACTCATACTTCTCCCACAAAGTGTCTTTGATTAAAGGGTGTGCATTAACCTTAAACCAAGGCTTTATGTCTAAGATTAAGGTCATAGAAGAATCATGTGTGAAATCTTTGTCTTTCTTTCACTGACTCTCCTTGGCCTAGTATCACTCATAATTCATCAAGATAGTCCAGGTTATATCAGTCCTCGTTAAAATTTTTGTCCAGACTATGTGTTCTCTCCCTTTATATGTCCTATCTGGCTCCTACTTCTCATAAAGAGTGCTTGTGGGTGATAGGTTTTCAGTGATCTTGATCCCTGTTTCTAGATCATTACCTCTTTCTCCTTGGCTAAACCTACTCAGATTCAACCTAAAGACTAGGTCAGCAGTCTTTGCGCTTAACTTTTTTTACTACAAGCCCATAGGGCAAGTGAGGTTACAAAATCTGGTAGCCCAAACAAAATTTTATTAGCCCAAATCAAGAACAATAAAAACAACTTGACAAAAAATGACTTATCATATTAAATTATATGATAATAATATTTAGTTATCCTTTTTATTCAAAAAATTACCTTTCACAATTCATGATTTTTTTTATCTTTGATATGTTGTAGCCAGTGATAATAAGAAATTTCTAAACTGAATTCATGATTATTTCAAATTCTGCATGTTAAAAGCAGAAATGGGTCAATAAATATCTGATTCCTGATTATCAACTCATCTCAGTACTTTGATTCAACACGTTGTCAATGATAGACTGGCATGCCTGCCAGACTGGCAATGCATGATATCGTAGGATAGAGACAAAGGACCAGTATGTTTCAATGACAAAGAAATAAGAGCTATTTGCATTATATCGCCCATTATCAATTCACGTTTGTACTCAAAATCCACTCCAAGAGATCCGATGATAGAAAGGGTCTTCTCGCTTCGCGAGCTGGGTTTTTCTAAAAATAGATTTTATGCTTAACATTGAACAAGGTTTTCCCCGTGTAAGTTGTTGAATTCATGGGCGGCGATTGAACAAAAACTACTTTGATTTGTTTTATTTTGTAAACATCAAGAAAAACTTAAGAAATATATGTGTAAAAAAAGATAAGATTGTTTAAGCATTTCAAATTGACAATCACGCAAACAAAAGAGGTTAATGCATGCACTATTTTCATTAGCGCATGAATAATGTAGTGCAAAATATTCGCAGAAACAGCTATGATAACAAGGATCACTCGCGAAGCGAGCCGACTCAAAAATGGTATCATAATTTCAATTACCGCCGGAAACAACATACTAGCCCATCGGGCATGCGCGAAAATAATATTTGGTAGCCCGATCCTGATTTTACTAGCCTCGGTCATCGGGCTACCGCTTAATTTCGAAGACTGGGTCAGATGTTTGAAGTCACTTTGAACTAAATTAGTTCCAAGTCAACTGCCAATGCAAGTCTCCTATGTCTTAGGTTAAGGTCAAAGGAAAGTTTCCAAAAATGCTTTCCCTCCTACCGTCCTTTATCTTGTGGGGCCCTTTGAGATGGAGGCCATCTTTAATTAATGGTTCTTAGTTATATATTTTATATGATCCAATTTATTGACAGTATATTAATTGCATAAAACTTTCAATAGAAGCTTAAAGATTTAAACTCTTAAGAAAGGCATTAACACACCCACAACTCTGCATGCATGTATTTTTCTTCATTTTTTTTTAGGATCATCTTGTATGTTTTATGCCTGGCACTATGGCTTTGGGCTATCAGAATGGCCTGCCAAAAGATCATATGGAAATTGCTACTAGATTGACCAGAACTTGTTATGAAATGTACAACAAGATGCCTACCAAACTCAGTCCAGAAATTGTCTACTTCAATCAAGCTCCAGGATCCAGTGATGATCTCATTGTAAAAGTAAGTACTATGTCTACAATATATTGCATGATGTTTAAAATGTTTGTCCTATAATTTATTTTATTACCTCTTAGACTTCATGATTGACAAATTACCAGTAAATAGTATTATTAATAAATCACTGAATAAGTACTGAAGAACTGACAAGAGTTGATTTTGTCGATGTTTATTTATTTTAAAATCAATGATATGTTATTTTGCATGAAAAGTACATGTAGTTTCTAATTTGAATTACGCACATTTTTATATTATGAATTTTGGGACTTTTTCGATTAGAATGTCAAGAAACCCCCATATGAATCATGTTAAATAATAATTAAAGATAAAATTAATTCAATCAAACTATGTATCATTAATAGAAATATTTCTCAAAAATTTTATGGATCCAAGCTATATTGAACTCTAGTCTCGTTCAACCAAACACTCGGCTGACATCGTAAATCTCCGACAAGGATTTATGGAGACAGCCGAGCGTCGAGTTGAACGAAACATTATTGAAATCTGGTGTAGGAATACATACAACAACAAAAAATATTTAAACTGTTCGTACCATTTAAAATCTGACTATTTTCAAGGTATTTATAAATAAGTTTCCTTGAAAAACAATGCTTTAGCATACATTACATCGAATTTATCAATTATTTTCAAGAACTAAGTCTTGTCAGCAGCAATGATTTGTGCTGAGGTCCAAACTCTGTTTCACTTTCGGTTTGTCTGAGTAACTGCATAGGAGAGTTGATTAAAATCAACTCCCCAAAAATGAGAGTTTTTAAATTCTTTATAATTAAATGCCAACATTTTAAAACATGAACATTTTTATATTTTCATCAAAATGTACAAAGATAGAAATTGTTTTATACCCCCCGCAAACGAAGTTTGGGGGGTATATAGGAATCACCTTGTCCGTCTGTCCGTCCGTCTGTCTGTGCAATCGTGTCCGGTCCATATCTTTCTTATGGAGAAACATTGGAAGTTCTTACTAAACACAAAGATTGCTTATGACATAAGGGTGTGTCATGACCTTGACCCAAGGTCATTCGGGCAAGGTCAAGGTCACTTGTAGAAAAAATACAAAATTCGTGTCCATCCCATATCTTTCTTATGGAGAATTATTGGAAGTTCTTACTTCACACAAAGATTGCTTATGACCTAAGAGTGTGTCATGACCTTGACCCAACATCATTTGGGCAAGGTCAAGGTCACTGGCATAACAAGTGCAAAATTTGTGTCCGGTCCATATCTTTCTTATGGAGAAACATTGGAAGTTCTTACTTCACACAAAATTGCTTATGACCTAAGGGTGTATCATGACCTTGATACAAGGTCATTTGGGCAAGGTCAAGGTCATTGGGAAAAATAGTGCAAAATTTGTGTCCGGTTATTATCTTTCTTATGGAGAAGCATTGAATGTTTTATCTTCACACAAATATTGCTTAGGACCAAAGGGTGTGTCATGATTTTGACCCAAGGTCATTTGGGCAAGGTCAAGGTCACTGGCAGAAAAAGTGCAAAATTCCTGTGCGGTCATTATCTTTCTTATGGAGAAGCATTAAATGTTCGTACTTCACACAAATTTTGCTTTTGACCAACAGTTTTAAAAAATAGGGCAGTTGTTATTTATAGAAAATGGACGGTGAAATAGATTCATCCAATATTTTCTATAATTGGAAAAATACACCCATTATGATTTTTATCTTTGTGGGGGGTATCAATTGTGAGCTTGCTCACAGTACCTCTAGTTTTTATTACTGGTCCAGTATATGTAGACTTTACCAAAAGAACTGCATATACATGCACATTTACAGAGATCATCTTATTCATATACTGCACAGCTTATAAGTAAGAGATGGGAACTGTTTTCGCTACATTCAAGTAATTTCTCTTTTCTTTCAGCCTTTGGATTCCCACAACCTGCTTCGGCCAGAGACTGTGGAGAGCTTGTTCTACATGTATCGCTTCACCAAGGACAAAAAGTACAGAGAATGGGGCTGGCAAATCTTCAGGGCTTTTATGAAATACACAAAAATAGACGGTGGATTCTCTTCTATCAATAATGTGAAAAGTCCAAGTAATCCAGGGTTCAAAGACAAACTAGAGAGCTTTTTCCTGGCAGAGACTCTCAAATATTTATTCCTGTTATTTAGTGACGACCCCCAACTCATTCCACTGGACAAGTACGTGTTTAATAGCGAGGCTCATCCACTGCCAATTTACACCGAGTGATCAGTGTGCGCTGTCTGTCAGTTAGTGTGTCAGTATGTCATAATGTGGTTAGCGCGAGTGTCAGTACATGGGTGTGTTCGTGTTTAGATATATATTGATTTATGTATGAACAGAATGAGTGTTTTATATGGCTTAGCCAATGTGATATGCAATGAGGACATAATTAAGTTACCCTGAATTTGCTCACTATGATTACAAGTAGAAATGTTTCAACAATGATTGCCAATTTGTTCAGTGTATCATTTAGATTTGTTCATTTGTTTATGAATTTTGTTGTAAATCTTCTTTAGTTCTATATATTATTACTTTCAATTGGATGGATTTTTTTTAACAAGTGTTTTGTATTGCTAATATTTTGTTTTTGTAAAAACACAGAGAAGTTATTACAATTTTATATAATACAGTTGCATGTTTTCCATCTTTGCTAGTCAAGTGGCAGATTCATAATTTTCATCTCAAGAGAAAAGAATAACGAACCAGACACTTGGTTTATAAGCAAAGATGCATGTTTTCATACTTGTGAAAAAATATATACATGTAAAACATCAACTATTACCTCTAAGAGTTATTTTTCTACAAAATGTAACTTTAGGACAGCATTGTAGTGATGGTCTGCTTGGTATGGCCCACTAGAGTTCTGTGATACAGCTTGAGGAGTTGTTTACCTGTGTATAAAATTGTTGTCTTATACATTTATTCCTGCAATAGGACAGTTGTGTAACAAACGATACAAACAGTCAAGATTTCTGTGTGTATGTGTGTGTGTGTGAATGTGATATGTGCAATGGAGTTCAGTACATGTATAACAAAACAGCATTAAACTAATCATCATGCTTTATGTACAGTAGATTTGAACGTTCTGTTATCCCTCCCCCCTTCCCCTCTATTTATGATCTAATACAAGTTCTTCACATTCCTAGTCAGCTCTCTGTGGCGGTTGTTGGTGTATGGGTATATAATTCAGCATCCTTTCTACACTAAAGGTCTCCCTCATTCTACTGTTCACGTTTTTGTTAGTTTTATACATGTATTTATATACATGACCTTATGTTTGTGTAGTGACATGCATGTGTAATGTCAATGCCTTTTAAGTTGTCTTAATTTAAAGTTACTAGAAAAGTTAAAACCAAGATATATTCACTCACATACCTACATATCTGTTTAAGCTTCTGCATTGGACCAGACTCATGCAACAGCTAAAAAAGTTGCATGTTTACAAATGGGCATCTTCATTGTGGATTACAAGTATTTATCACATTTAAAAAAGTGCACTGCAATCATATGTGTGTCCAGTTTTCACTTGTTCTCTGTTAATTATTTCATATTGACTAAGTCTCTGAATCAACTACTCACCATAGTATATTTCATTTACAGTGTACTAGTAGTTAAATGAGTAAGAAGAGAAATCCATTTTTTTCTGATTAAGATACATAAACTGACCATGTGCAAAATACACTGCATAGTACGTGATATGAGCTCGAGTATAATCAGCGTCTCATTGTTAACTATATATTTGAAGAGAGCTACATGTATTTGTGTTCTTTCTGTTAGAAACAACCAGGTGTGCTTATTTTTTACAGCTTACATTGCAATTACATGCACAATGTATATTTTATATCAACCTTCATATGACTAAATGTAATGTGTATTTCTGGGTTGGTTTTTTTTTCATTGCCAGACCAAACAATTCTATTTTGAATAAATAAATGGTATAAACACTTATCATTTGGCTGTCTCAAAGTTTGTTACATAGTAAAGAAACGGGTGCTTTCAAATTGATTCATTTATAAGTGGAAACAAACTGTACAAATACTAAATCATTCATAAAAAAAATAGTTGTTTTCATAGCATAATATTTCAATTATTTTATATAACATACATTGTAAGTTTTATGTTTACACAATTCATTAAGACATTTATTACAAGCATAAATTCTCTGCAAGTTACAACTACCGGTAGTATTTCGTTTAACTTACTAGTGCATGTTAAATTATTGTCATATTTTAGATCATTTGTGAAAAAGTGAGTACATTAGTCTTAAGATTTTAAAAATGTTGTATTAATTAACAAATGAAGTTTGTGAGGAACAACAGTATTCATCATAGTTATTTAACTATCATTAAAAATGTGATAAAGTCAAAACAATTTTTGTGTGTGCATCTTTGCTGCTTATTTTTATTACACCGGGCCCACAGAGGTGAAGGTGGGAATGTAGCAGGAATGACAACTCTGGACAGAGAATGATGGGACACTTCTGGATAGAAAATGATGTGTCAATATAAAAGCTAGGGCCAACCTTTCACATTATCAAGATGTTAAACTGTGGCCAACAATGTTTGATGTCTGTGAAGTACCCGACATCAAGTAAACAGTATTTTCCTATCAACATTTTCAATGTTTGATAACAAAATTCATATACAGGCAACAAGAATGAAATGTCCCCGTATATTTACATTTTTTTGTGCCTTTGTCTGTGATAACGCTACATGTATAAATCGATTTTGTAACAAAGTCCAATGAATTCAAATGACGAGTTGTTGGGGCGCAACCCGCCTGCATAATGATGCTAATATGTAATCGTTCAATTGCTGAAAATTACATACTCGTATTTACCAGTATGTAATTTTCAGCATTTACTGGTATGTAATTTTCAGCAATTGCATGATTAAATGTTAGCATAAGCTTCTTTATTTTTACCTTAAGAATCTTTTTAAGGACTAAACTGTAGATGGTATAGAGCTATATAAAGACCGTGGGTTTGATATGAGGAAAGACAGCTCTTTACTTACACTGGAGTAACAGGTGCGAGATTTCTTAATGTTTTATTCCTCCTTTGTGAGAAAGGGTACATATCATTTTGTTTTGCACTTCTGATGCAGAGGGAGTGAATACATCTCTATTGACTTTCATGTCATATGAGATCAAAGGTCTAATAGAACCCTACATAAAGGGGCATAAAAACAACATAAAATAATGCAGTCTTACACATTTACTTATCATAGATAATGAAACAATATTGAATGTATATTATTGAGATATCCACCAAGAAATAAGCCAGTCTGACTTCAGTGTCGCAATAAATATGATGGTGTTGAAAAGTTAGCTGGTGCCAGAGGGTCTGTAAAAGAAGAAAGAAGGCAGATGGTTAGGACTCTGTCATAAAATGTTTTCAAGTTTTAAATGCAGATATTATTTGTTGTATCTGGAAACAGCATCCGTATTTTGTAAACGTATACAAAGACTTGATCTGAATTCCGATTTGATATACCTGGCTTTTACTACACACAAGGTCATTGTACACACAGGTGTGTGAAAACTCCAGGCTCTGATTCTTTCCTCCAGTTCCTTGATGTAGGCAGTTTAATCACTTTTCGCTGATTGTTATTACAGATGTAAGCATATGCTATAGGGGTCATAAATTACTAACAAAAAAATCAGACTTACTTGGCCCATTCCACATTAAGAATGAGATGATCATATCCAAAACCAGACACACCAGCAATAGCTCTTGCAGCATCTTCCCTTCTGTGGAAGTTGATAAAGGCAAATCCCTACAAAGCATTGGAAAAGCAAGGGGAATGAGAATAAATATTATTTACCATACAAAAAAATTTAATGAGTTTATTTTTAAGTCAAGTGTTCTTATACATCAATTACAGATAAGTTGACAAACCTTAGACTGGCCAGTATTTTTATCTTTTGCCAAGTAGATTCTCTGAATGGGTCCAAATGGTCGGAACAATTCCTGCAGGTCGGACTCTCTAGTATCTTCAGACAGGTTGGTAACACGGATGGTGGCCGACTCATCTACAGAAAGCATCAGCAAAAATTTAAATTCAAGTTTACAAAATTCAAGTCAACATTTCAAATCATTCATTAGGGTATGACAGTGCATTGTAAATTATAAAGTCATCTGATAGACTGACCCCTTTTAGAGGACATGGTTTCCCCGCGGCCTTTGTTGACCCCATCTCGGAGACTCGGGGGCACATATTTGCCAGATGTCTTGGTGGGGGCAGGGGCAGTAGGTCCTTGACTTGTTGGTGGTCCTGGTGCATCTCCAACAGGCGGCTTCTCTCCATCTTGGAGCTTCTCCTAGAAAATGAAAAACAAAGCATGCATCAGTATCACTTTCATATATACTGATATAAAAAAAATCATTAAAGGAACATTATTCAAAATCTTTATAAATAGTGGTAGTCACGGGTTATTTCTTGGACCAGGAGGCGGGGAATTCCCCCACCTATAATGACGTAATTACCTGGCTATATATATTGCATTTTAAATTTGATAAAAATTAAAGTGATATGTAACTAAAAACCAGTCTGTGACTCTGTTTATCTTAGTAATAATCAAAACTGCTGAAAAATCCAAAAGTTAACAAAGTTCTACTTTTCTTAAGTTTTACCTGAAGAGGTCCAAGAGTGTCCTTGTAGGGACATTTTGTAGTCCAGTGATCGCCTTTACAGATACGACAGGATACCAGTTTTTGGCTCTTCAACTTCAGTAATGGGTCATCTTCTTGTTCTTGTACTTCCTGGAAAAGATTATAATTATATATACATTAACAGACATGACTACTACATATATGAGACCCAGCTAGAGTACAGGTGGAGTAGATGAAAGAAAGAAGAAAGCCTACAGAGAGTTCAGTGGCCTTGTGTTCTACCTCGCTCTAGAAAAATACGGTAGATAATTGTCCAACAGCAATATGTTATTTAATAGTGATTTTTCTACAGCCAATTTGAATGTAGGTCCTAAAATATGTACATATGCAATTTTGACTCTTTCCCCTTGCAAAAGAAGTAGATTTTTTTCCAACCAAACCTGTTTTCCCCTCATAAAATTTTTCAGCCAAAGAAAACCCAACAAAAAAGAAAAAAATTATGATTCTCAGGATAAAAAGATTTTTAAAAATACATGTATAGTGTACAGTTACAATGTACAATAGATACAATCATGTAGAATTAAAAAAAGAATCAACATGCATTTCACATTGTAGCTTAAAAAAATCAGCAAAGGACTATATTTGATATGGTCAAAAATCTGCCCCAATTTTAACAAATTTTTAAATGGTATCATAAATAAATCAAATCCTCATAAAACATTATACTGAGGATGTCCATCACTTTAATCTTGATATAAGTCATTAATTGCCCATTAGCTGTTTTTCTATGACGTCACCAAAATGGGCCAATGCCGGCAATTTTGCAAACAAATGAAAATATTGTCCTTTTTTTTCAGATTTTGCCTTCGGAAGCATAAAACGCAGGTCTGTTCAAGTAAATGAATTTTACATATTTTTGTTTGTATGGTTACAAATACACATCATATTTAAAAATGGCACTTGAGCAAGCATGCGCTCGATGTTACCCAGTTAAAAAACTAACAGAAAACACCCATATTTTGCTTCAAAACATTAGTTTATCAAAATAAGACGATATTCATTATGTCATTTCTACATTATGACATCACTTTGGCGATCACCTTTTAAACACTTACTATTAATATGATTTCAACCATCTTCATCCATATTTTTAAAGCTTGTTATACATGTAGAACTTTAATTGTGGGGGGGAAGGGATGTATAATACTGCACATAGTCCTTTGTATGATTTATGAAAAAAAAGTACTTAGATTTACACATATTTACCTCCTTGTTGTGAATAAACTGCATGTTGATTTCCTCCACTTGAACAATAGTATTAGCTGGATTTGGACCAGGTGGATCTCTCTCTGCGGCTCCGAATTTCCTCCATGTCTATAGAAGTTTTTTTTCCAGATATTAATTTAACTTCAAAAACTAGACTGTTTGCTCACCTTAGTCCAATTGTTACACTAGCATATGTTGTATATGCATAAGTTAAATAAATCAAAACAAATTTTTCATACGAACTTGCTTTGTCAACTCTTGAGATGTGATATGGAACAAGTTAACATTTGAATGAAGAAAATTCTTTTGTTTAATTTCACATGGATATTTCTGTGAGGTGTTAATCAAAAGCATGTGAATTCATAATAACAAACAGCCATTACAACATTATCAATAACTATTTTCACAGATAATCAATACACACACAATGCCTGACATAGTCAACTATAGATATTTAACTACATATTTTTCAATTCTCAGATAAAAATAGTGCAAAAATGTTATAAAATTACCTTTCTCTTTGCTATGCTTTTGGGCACCTTTCTCTTTTCTACTCTGTATGTTTTAATGACCTGTGGAGTGTAAGATATTCATATTTTAGTTGAGGAAGAATACTTATCCTTGTCAGGTTATAGTACTTTAATAGTAATTAACTTGTACATGGCCATCATGGCACATATATTGTAATCAACACTACATTTCGAGTCAGTAATTTGCAAAACATTGAAAGAATTTGATTAGCTTAGGATCAGTGGACAGTACCTTGACCATTTTGTTTTCCTCGTTATACTTGAATTCTGTGACAACTTTAATGCCCTTTTCTTCATCATACTGCTCTGATGATGGAGGAAGAACTCCTTAAACCACAAAATATTAAAATGAGTATAAACTGATGAGCATGACCCTTTATTCACATTAAGGTTAACTTGCATTTGATCAGCTTAATCCATGCAATAAACTGGTACACTCAATACATCTTTTGAAATTTCAAAAAGCCCCTGTCAGTAGCTTTCGCAACATTTTCAGACAAAGCATTTTAACTATATTTAATATTGTTATACCCCTGTAAAACAGTTACTATATAACTCTATACGAAAAAAAGTCCAGCATTTTGACTGTTGGACTGGAACTGTTGGATTGGAACTGTTAAAATCGTCTGTAAACATTTCTTCGAACACGTTCCCCTGATTTACCTTGCCTTTTTGGTCAAAAGTCTTGGTGCGTACAATGTTTTATAGGGCTTGACTAGTACCAATCAGAAATTTCCTAAAAATTTTCCAATTTTGGACTCGAAATTCCCAATTTACAAAAAAAGTTTTCAAAATTTCCAAGTAAGACTGAACATAATAGTAAATAATTTCAAGAACTCTAGAAAAAGAAGCATTGTGCTTTTATTAGTATTTAAATAAATCATAGAAATCATTAAATTTCTTTATAATCGATTAAAACAAATTTTCCTAATTTTCCCGTTTTTCACTATAATTCCCAATATTAAAAGAGCCCCAGTCCTAAATTGATGGGAAAAAAAACACTGGCATATTATACAACCGAAGTATGTTTTTAATGCCAAAAGTAGGGGGGTGCACATTATATACAACTATTTTCGTCAAATTGCTGTTATAAAAATTGTCAAATTCCCTCCCCCACCCCTCAAAAAAATATCTTCCTACCTATCTACCTTATCTTGAATAAATTATTCAATATTTTGAAAAAAAAACACATAGCTTTTATTTCAGTATATACTTCTGATATTACAGTATTTTTACAATACTGCAGACTATGTTTGTTTTATAATGTAATATTCATTTATTTACATTGTTTCACATGTTTACATTCTGTTTTTCACAATATGCCGGCATGCCACATAATTATGTCGATATATATCTACCGACCGCACAATATGTCCACTTACCATCCTCCACCTGTTCAACTTGTTCAGCCCAACTAATTGGTTTTGAGCTAAAAGTACAATGAAATGTATATAAATGTTAAATATAACGATACAAAACGATAACAACGGTCATTTTAATGTTCTTGAAAAATTTTAGAGAGACATACTCGTCTATGGAGGGCATGGTTGCTGAATGACTTCCGGTAAAAAATAGTTAATTCTTACGATAATTAATATTTCGATTAAGGTGAAAAACGTATATTATTTACAAATGGGGCTTTTAAAGATTCAAAGATGCGTATTAAAAAATGCTGCAATGATTATACACCTATTCTCCGTAATTTTTTGGGCAACGCGAGGAAATGATTTAGTACAACTTAATATAAAAATTTCAAGATGGCAGCTCCCTTGCAACATTTTTCCTTACAAGATTGTAAAAGTAAGAGAATTCTTCATTTTTCATGCTTGATAGAATATTTAAACTCATTTAAACTATATTTTACGAAAAGATTATAACCGGTTTTATTTTTTTTGTTTTTCATTGTAGCTGTGATCATAACATTTAAATAATGTAAATAGCAAAATTAAAGACAAAACAATAATAAGGATGGTGGGATTTTTTATAAGGACTGTCACAGATACAGTACCGATCAGACCCAACCTAACAGAAAGTAAACCCCAACTAAACTCTGGGTTTACTCTGGGTTAACTAGAGTGGACCCAGAATAAACCCAGAGTGGACACAGAGAGTAAACCCCGGTCAGAAGTATACCCCGAAAGCAGACGCTACATGTGTATTCGGAATATACAAGGGGCAGGGATCACAGGCAGTAAGATGATAAGATAAAATACAAGTCTGCCTCACACTTCAGTGCTTATAGTTGACTCCAAAAGCTATTCTCGAGTAAACCCAAAGTAAACCCAAAGTAAACTCCGAGTGGACCCAAATTTTCTAAAAGTAAACCAAGAAAGTAAACCCGGGTTTAGTTGGGGTTTACTCTGGTGTTAGGTTGGCTCTGATCTGTACTGTTCTGCATTTTAGTATAAAACCGGTTCCTTTTGAATTCATTTAATGGAAATTAAGGTTTAGCTTATTCTCTGAAATTTTTCTCTGCTAGTAAGTCTTTAGAGTTTCCTTTGAATATTCATATTTTTGTTTCTAAATTGAGGAAATATGATGAGATGTGCAGTTACAGTGAAGTACAAAAAGGTTATTCTCTTTCGAGAAGTGGACAGGCATAGCCTACACCCATGTGGATGTAGGCTTTGCCTGTCCACTTCTCAAAAGAGAATACAAAAAGGTTTAATGTAATTCATTTTGAATTAAAGTTTGATGTGTGAATGGTGTGATTGTTGGGCCGAGCACAGACCATTTGGTATAAACACAGTACAAATTAGAGAAAACAAAATTTGTTTGAAATGCACATTTTTCTATCTGCGATTGCATACCTGTTAACCCTTCCGCATTGCGCGGGAGACTCCCGCAAAACGGCTTAAAAATCTAAGATCTCCCGCATCCAACCTATCTCCCGCGCGGGAGACAATTTTCTCCCATAATCGTATTTGTCTTCCCCATACCCCCCCCCCCCCCTCCCAATTTTGAATCTTTACATGCAAATTTCAACAACCACTGCGGGTTTTTCTCTGATTTTGAGTGAAAAAAGCTGCTGTGTAGCTTGAATATATCAAAATCCATCAAAGTACTGTCTACCATGATCATAGTATGACATGTAATAGTCCAGTTTACTTTTTACGATTACTTCCGGTTTTGACTTAAATCAGTTACGTATTTAGTAATGCATAAAAATAAGTGAAAGCTTAAAACATCTGTAACACCAAAGAAAACAATACACAGCCAGTGGTGTCACTTAACAGGTGCACAGGTAAAGCACCCAAGCCACGTGCAGTGAGTCGTGACTAATTCTGTCTGGACAGCACGGTCTGTAAAAATCAAAGTGAGTTTGGAACACTGAGTGTTTATACAAGGTACCGATAAAAGTGAAGCTCGAGAAAAAAGTGTAAAAGCATTTCACAACAGTTTTTAAAGTTTATAGTACCGGTACTATGAATTACAGGGATGCTATAGACATTACAACAGAGATCATTTTTAAATGATACTGGAGAAATACATGTTGTTTTGTGAATTAAAAATCTATCCTAGATATAAGGCAAAAAATAATTTTAATGGTATTTTCTTAACTGGGTTTCACTGCATATTCAAAATACGCAAAATAAATTTTCTGTGTTTACCCTAGATGTCAGCATGCAGTGATGGTTCAATACTCAACAATAAGAAGACTTGATATAAAAAGTGGCACTATTGACTTCTTGTATTGTACTATGCAAACAAATTAATAGTTTTCTGAACACAACACAAGTTGTAATTGCACACTGGTGTTCATAGAAATAATAAAATTTAAAATGATTGCAAATGCATTAATTACAATGGTAAAATAAGGTATCTAACAGTATTTCACGTGAAAAAACGTCGTTTACGCAAAATCTCCCCCTTAGCCAAGTTGGTAAGGGGGAGATTCTCCCACATAGCAGCTTCGAAAGGTTAACAGGTATGGATTGTAGTTGAAGCATAAGCTTAATTTGAACTAAATGTTGGGTTCTCAGTCTACGATCATGACATCATATTTCCTATGAAAAACAAGTTTTGTTTTTTGAAAATCTTATCCAGAGAAAGATGATGAAAAAATTTGTTCTTCTTTCTGTAGAGAACCTCAGAAATACACTAAGGATAGAGGTTGCACACAAGTGACTATGCAGTATGATTGCATATTAAGTTTATTGTCATTTGATAAAGGCACATGGCAATCAAGTTCACATGGCAATCCAATTAAGGTTCATCTTTGCTTGCCCAGGATTTCTAATCTGCTTTTCTCCTCAAAGATAATCGTGCAGATCAAAAACTATTGCAAAGATGACCAAGTTACCATAATGTAAAAATGCTACATGTAACTGGTATTAGGAAACACCAGAGTATGAACTTACTAGAAGATAGAAATCTGTCAAATACATGTACTAAACTGATCAATAGATAATTGATAAATCCAAGTTATATGAGTTCTTAAGACATGATATTTTTTTTTTATCTTACTACATAGTTACATGTATATAGTTATATTTAGAAACATCAAAGGTGCATATTTTGTATATATAAGATATGTGATCAAGTCTCCAAAACAGTTGCAATGTGGTATTACCAGGTATATATTTGTTTAGATTTTTGGACTTCTTACATGTATCTATAGGGTAAATAGAAATTTTTGTATTTTTGTAGATGCGCTTAGTGACATACTTGATGCACTAAAAGAGGGAGAAAACTTTCAACGCTTAGAAGAAGCCAAGCAATCGGCTGGAAATGACATGTTGCGAACAATGCAGATTGTGTTCCCTGTGGCCACTAACATCCAGATGGAAGTTATCGAGAGATATGGTTTCCCATCCGATGGAGAAGGTGATTATTTTCTGATACAACAGTTAGACTAGCTGCAATATGTACAGTGTTGAACACTTTTGATGAAAAATTATCTATCAAGCTGTCAACATTATTTAAGTACTCTTCCCATTTGCCACTAATTATGAATGTTATGAAAATTCTCTATCTAGGAAAATTGATACATGTATATAAAATTAATTAAAGAACGCTATCCATTGTTAATATAGAGTTCGATCCTCTTTATTATGTTTGATATGCTGGATATTTGCTCTGTGGCTTATTAAGATAATTTTATTAATATACCGGTAATATCCAAGTGTGACAAATTTGTTGCAAGACACTTTATTTTTGCCAGACTTTAAAAAACATGTCTAATAATGATAATAGTAATACATGTATTCCAAGAAATTATCAATGATTAAATTCAGATCCTAAAATGCTTCCGTTTAATGGTATGTTGCTACAAGGATTAGATGCTTGTAGCAACATATCATTTAAACAGGAACATTGAGGATCTAAATTTAATGAAATAAGGAAATGATAAAACCAATAATGATTTAATTTCAGATTTTCTCTCAAAACCAGTGCATAACGAGCAAATACTTAATACATGTATGTTTAATTTTGATTTAGGAATCATTCGGTTTACCCAGGCAGTGAAAATGTATGAGAAGCAAGATGAGGAAATCCATCAGCTAAACCAAAGTCTGAAAACTCTCCTCATTCCCTCTGTGACAGTTATACCCAGTGGACCAGAACAGCATAATGGATCCTGACAAGCAAGCCAACCCATTCATCCAATAATCACACCATGTTGTAACACCATGAGGAAGAGATATGGTGTCATAGGCTGAGCAAATTCCAATGTTATCTTTAAAGATAGATATACATGTAGCTTCAAATTTTATTATGGTATCAAGCCTGGTATTTAGCATTTGTGTGTTTGCCTTAGTAGCTCTATGCGTATGTGTCTCATAGCATTTATGTATATATTTTTTATATTTTTTTTTTTTGGGGGGGGGGGGGGGGGGTGGGGGGTGGGGGGGATTGCTGTTTTAAAAAATTACTCCTGTACACATACAATACATTACCTATTATTTTGGTAGGGTGTCATCGAAGGGATGTGACTCATAAGTTAAGGTGTTAAGGGAGGGACACCAAATTATTTTAAAGAAACAATGCTGTTTATATACATGTACCGGCATGTCACGCATCTTATGCATGTACATATGACAGAAGCATATAGTGTTTGCCATGCTGTCTTCTGTCAGTCAATCAAGCTTTAATTTAAGCTCAGTGTTTTGTTAAGTTTCAAGGAAATTGTTCATTATTTTTTCATCAAACTTCATACAAAGGTACAATTCAGTTGTCATAATTTTCTGACCTTGACGTCCCTGTGAGTTTAATTGGTAATCAACTTTCCTTAAAACCGTCAGCCAATATTTCTCATTTTTCATTTAGCTCAGCATCCAAGAAACTTTTTTTTTGAAACTCAAAATAATTATCCTACTGGTATGACTTTACTATTCATTTTGCATATATCTTTTTCTTGAAAATTATTCAAGATGATTTTACCTAACTTAAATAAATGATATAAAATATGAAAATATTATTTCTTCAGTTACCATGTTTTTCTGTCAACTAGGACTTCTGAAAAGATACATGTTTTTTCATGTTGAAGTATTAATGTACCATTAGGCTAGCACTCAAGTACTATGGGCAAATTTTATTGTTTATTATTGATTTTTAAAATATCAAATTTTTTAGGGTATCAGGTAATCAAAGTTTTTGAGTTTGTAAAACAATGCAATTCATTAAAATTAAGTTTCATGTACATGTATTTTGACACCAATAGACCTTAAAATTTGAATTCTTTTAATTAGTTATTTAAGATTCTGCATTTAAAACTGTATTTTATGAAATACTGATTATGATTAAAGATTGTATTTTATAACTTTTTGGAAGTTATCGATTATAACAGAGCAACAGACAGATTACCATAGGTGTTGAAACCATCTACAAATTCCATTGCCCCTGGAAGGTTACCTATAAGTATATGTGAATACTGATAATAGCCATTCACAAGTATGGCAGTCGAAAATCTTCTCTGAACATTAATATTATATGAAATTGAATATTTTTCAACATGGAGATATGATTAGGATAATTTGTATTTTTATGAAAGACATTTGGAGAAAATATGCAAGCAAAATATTAAATATTGTACATATACAACATAATTATACAACTTATATGACATAAGTTATATATACATCACAGTACATGTATATCTCATATGACATAAGCTATATGTCCCAAACACCGTAGAAGAATAATAGAGTGAAATGGCTAATCAGGAATTTGTTTATGTGTGTTCGGTAAGGAGACAATACAGAGATACATGTATTTTTGAATATCTGGGCAATTCCTATTCAAGTATGTTTTTTGGCATTTGAAATTAAATTTTTTTTCATAATTATCATGCATTGAAAAGTCTTTGCATATCTTTTCGTTGGGTTTGCAACAACTTAAGCAAGTTTTTACATGTATTTTAATTATATATTTTAATTTCCATATACATGTATTTTTTTTAATAAGAGACAAACTACGAGGGTTGTCCCAAAATAATGTAGACAGGACACATAATTTATAATCTGTTCACTGCAATTTCATTAGACTTCTATGATTTCTTCACTGACCCTTTGGCAAACAATACTGAAAATTCAGGCGGCGCAATGTGCGACGTCGAAATTTCCAGTTTTACGTTGTTGCTAAACCCTCCACATCGTTTGTGATAACATTTACGTTTTATTACCGAAAATGTCTTAGAAAAAATAATATCTTTGAACATGTACCCTGAGTGCACATTCAACATTTAGAACCATTTTAACAAGAGCTTGGACTTTGGGTATCTATGTCGAACAGCAATGTGACGTAGGCCTGTCTATTTCATTGCTGGCCACTCGGCCATTGCTCTTTGAAATCAACCAGATTTGTCTGGCTTTTGAGCTAAGACTATGCAATCGGTGCATATTTCGCTTGAAACAGTGTCATTTTAAACTTGTTTTGACGCAATAAATACATAGCTTCGTCCAACCAAAAGTCCAAGGCCTTGTTAAAATGGTTCTATTTCTAGTTTTTTGTTTGTTTTTTTTTAATATTTCCTTAGTACAAACGATTTGTCGGCTCCAAACTTGTTGTCTAACGTCCGTCTTGCCGAAATGTGTCGTTCAGCATTTTGACGTCCATTGATATCGTTCGGGGTTTCTTTTCACCACTTATTGTCATCATACTTATTCAAATATTTTAAATGTTGTTAACTACTTATTCACAAAACGCATTTCTAATCGATTTTGTTAATTTCATTTACTTCCAAAGCCGCTTAGGATTTATTTCATGGTCTTTACAGAATTGTATCAGTCACTGCTGCGCCACCTTAAACGCTGACATCGTCATTTTATTGCTAGTTAACTTTTCGACTTGTCACAAAACGCGCTATAAAATAAAATAAAAAAAGTTTTGTAATAGCCAAAACATTTTCTGAGTAAATAATAGAATTATTATCAAATATCAATGTATCTTTTATTTGATTTTTTTTTCATTCAAAAAGTACTTTTCCTCGCAATTTTCTTTTCATTATGTTGATTTTAACTTTTTGTTTTTGACATTGAGCCGCATGTCGAATTTCTGATCTAACATTCTTTCATTTCACTTTAATCTCAAACAATATTTAAAACATTATTTGAATGCAAATTTCTTGAACCCTTTGTGGCACAAATTTCATCTTCCTTTGTCTTCGATTAACTGAATAACTCCACTTGTCTACGCTATTTTGGGACAACCCTCGTATACTAGTAACGGTATGTAGATAAAGACTGTGTTTAATACTGTTGGTGAAAGAGTTAAATGGAAAATTAATTTGAATGGTTATACGGAGAGCAATCTTTCAATAAGCTAATGAATCGCATAGGCTTACTGATTGATGGCCTACTCATTGAATTTTTCTTGTTCTAATGAATAATTTATGCTCCAATCCGATAAGACCCTTTACACTTTCGCGGAGGAAATATCACCAATCCCATTCATGCTTACGCACACATCTATCAATGAAAGAAAAAGTGAGCAAGCTCACATACCCCGCACTCCCCATCAATTGACAATGCTACGCATAATGCACTGAAGGGAACACATTAAAATTCCCAGAAAAATAACGGAATCAGAAATTCCTGGTAATATGCACATCTATACACAAATACCGATAACGTTTTTATAAATTCTGTGCAGCGGTTTAAGAGGAGATGCACTTACTAAAAAAATGGGCCGGGGCTGACAGCTAAAAAACATTATACCCCTCACAACTTTGTTGCATTGGGTATAACAATGGCATGTCATCGATCATAATGTGACAGTCATTTCGTACCTTCAAAAACTAACTCTAGTGTTGCTCTCTCAATGGTGAATTGAAAATAATTTTAGGTATTGATGAAAAAGAGAAAAGTTCCTCATGGCTCTCGTTCAGTAATCTGAGACTGGCCCTGGATTCCTCACAATGAGTAGGCATGCATAAAACCCAAAAAGAAGATGGGTGAATAAAGGGTGTAAAATGCCTATACACGGACAGATAAGATACTAGAAAGTTAAAATATCAATAAATCTGATATTTTTACAAAAAATTATTCAAAGCAATATATATTTATCATATCATCAATTTTTAACCTTTAAATATGTTCAATAATCGGAATATGTTGACTCAAACAGGCATAATTTTATATGTATCAAAACCTCCAAATAGTGTCGTTTTTTAGAACTTCTCAAGGCCTTTAATTTTCTTTTACAGAGTGATCTGTGCTCCATATTTTCCTCATAGTCTAAATATAAGGTTTATTAATGGAAAACAACCTGATTTCAATCAACAAAAACGTGGAGAGGTGACCCATTATACATTAAAAATATCATTTTGTATCCCAACATTTGAACGTTTTGAAAACGTAAATTCGTGGCAAGTGTCACACATAGTATTTAAATAAACACATTACTTCGTTGTGTTTGAAATCATGGCTCAGTGGTTAGGACACCAGACATAAGCTAACCTTATATAACCAGGGTTTTTATGTTGTGGGTTCGATAACACCAAAATTTCAGGCAATATGGTTTTCTTATAGTTTGTAACATTAAAAACTGAATATTCAAAAAATTTAAGCTTTTGCAAACTTGTATTATAATATATTTGAATAAATTTAATTGAAAAAAAAACTAAATTCAAAATTGAATTTCACGACTAAAACGAATGAGCATTTGCGCTATCTTATACCCCATCATCTTTTGCATGAGGGAGGTATGATGAACAAGATTGCCAGGAGGATACAAGGCTTGCATGCATTCTTGGTATCTTTACTATATAAAAAATTGGGCGCGCAAGATTGTAATTTTGCAGGAATCATCAACACGAATCAATTGGGATTTAATTAAACAATAAAATGCTTTCTTTTGTGATTCATTCGGGATAGCATTAGCGGGTTATGTATTTTTTTTCTGCAATGATCGATACATCTTTTTTTTTTTAACTATAATGTGATAAATTGATTATAAGCTGCAATAATGTAGCCCTCTCCGATTTTTATATCTGATGTTTACTGAAGAGCAGCTAATTGATTATGAAAAGTTAGTAAAATCTTATAAATTGATGTTAATGTACATAAGTACGTTAGCTAAAAGAAATAGCCAAATCGTCTCCTGTGAGACTTTGAGTCAGACATCATCGATGATTATTTCGTACAATCCGTAATTTTTCTTAGTTCGCTTTAGGCTTCGAACAATCGATAAACGGGGCGTGTTAATTTCAGTTTCTTGTAAGTTACAGCCGCTGTAGATTTCGATCGATCGATAAACGGGGCGTGTAGATTTCAGTCTGGCTGTTTCTATAGAGCTATGAATTCACTATAAGTTTCCATAAGAAATAGAGGGAATATACTTGGTAGACGTGAATATAAAGTAGTGTTTGAAACAACATTGTCATATCTTTGGGTTTTGTTTTTTTATCCTCCAAAAAATATTTTGAAAAAGTACATAATTAGCCATTTCTGAATCTTCTCTCCATCTTTCTTTAAAAAGCGACATTTTTAAATGTTGACATACGTCATTTTTACACGTTTCAAATTTGTGGAGAGAAGGCCCAGAAACATCAAATCATTTAAAAGCAGCTGTAAATAAGAAGGATTTTGCATAAATTCCGACTTTTTGCTATATTTAGACCCATATTATGATAAACTTGTGACTTTTTGCATTTCGAACATTTTCCACCCATTCCATATCGAACAGAGACCAAATAATGATTATTATTCGAAAAATGTGGAAAATTGATGAAATTTTAAATCATCTTGTGCGCCCAGATTCCTTTCGAATCTACACTTTCTTTAAGAAGTTTGAATTTACCAATGGCACTGGACACCCCTACCCCTTCCTAGGTGTTTGTATAATTACATGTAAAAAAGTAGTTATATACCCTAAGTTAGTTTTTCTTTTTCTTGTCAATGGAAGTATTACAACCAACAAAATATGAAAAATGACAAAATTAAAAGAAAATTAAATTTTAGAATTTTAATAACATCCATCATAAACATGTACATTTACATTCAAAACAACAATTTCACTTGTACATGGATTTCATCCATCAAACTTGTTCAGAGAAACTCTCATTTCAACCACTCAGCACTTACACTAGCACACTATCATCAATAAATAGAGCAGAAAGATCCATATTACTATGATGCAAGTTGCAAGGAATAAGGTTGCATCATCTCCCATGTTGCTAATTTTCCTTTCCATGCTCTCTCCACACCTCTGCCAGAAGAAACAGCTATACAATGGTACATCATGTCAAACTCAAGAAACTAAAATCTGCTGTGGAATACATGATGATTTGGTAAAAAAAATAATTATGCTACATGAGCTTTTATTCTACAATACAAGCACTCATCCAAAAGGAAATGACATGCCCCTTAATTTTATAAACAGAATTTCTACTTATACTTAAAAACTTTCTTGTGGCCCCAAAATTGTTATCAGTGTTTTATGCTGACTACATTTTAGAAAACGGAGAGAAGATATATAAATTGATAGCACTTAACTGAAAGACAAAACATTCATTAAATTTGTCAAAGGACCCCTGATTGATAATGAATGAAAAAAAACTAATGAATTAATGAGAAACTGTCTTTATAACTCGTCCTTCTCATCAGCACCCTCTTCTCCTGATGGGGGAGGGGCACCACCTGCTCCCTGATAAAGTTTGGTCATAATAGGCTGCACAATCTCTTCTAACTCTTTCTTTTGTGCTTTTAAGTCTTCTACTTCAGCATCAGCATTAGATTCCATCCACTTAATTTTCTCATCCACAGCTTCTTCAATTGTCTTTTTATCCTCATCACTCAATTTTCCTCCCAATTTTTCTTTGTCTCCTATCTGATTTTTAAGAGAATATGCATAGCTTTCGAGTTCATTTTTGGCTTCAACCTTCTCCTTCACTTTCTTGTCATCATCAGCAAACTTCTCAGCATCATTGATCATTCTTTCGATGTCTTCTGGTGAGAGTCTGTTGTTGTCGTTCTGGATAACAATGTGGTTCTTGGTTCCTGTTCCTTTGTCCTCAGCTGTAACCTTCAAGATACCGTTTACATCGATCTCAAATGTAACCTCAATCTGTGGGACTCCTCTAGGTGCTGGGGGAATTCCTGTCAGGTCAAACTTTCCGAGCAAGTGGTTATCCTTGGTCATTGGACGTTCTCCTTCAAAGACCTGGATGGTCACAGTTGGTTGGTTATCAGCAGCTGTGGAGAAGATCTGAGATTTCTTGGTGGGGATAACAGTGTTACGAGGGATGAGTTTGGTCATGACACCGCCAACAGTCTCGATACCCATGGTCAAGGGGTTAACATCCAACAGCAGAAGGTCACCAGTGTCTTCCTCTCCACTCAACACTCCAGCTTGTACAGCAGCTCCATAAGCAACAGCCTCATCAGGGTTGACTCCACGGTTTGGCTCCTGCACAAAAAATATCAAACATCAGTTATGTCATTCAACTGTATACTGAATATTTCTAATGATTCAGTTATTACACAAACATTATCAAATATTGTTAATGTCATCTAAGTGTGCACATGAATACTAATATCAAAAATATGTTAAATATGGACTGAATCTTTACTTACTTTTCCATTGAAGAAGTCTTTGACAAGCTGTTGGACCTTAGGGATTCTAGTGGAGCCTCCAACTAATACAATTTCATCAATTTCTTCTTTTTTCAAGTCAGCGTCTTCCAAGACCTGTTTCACTGGTTTCATTGTGGATCTGAATAAGTCCTGCAATACAAAATTTTGTTTAAATATAAGTCCCCTATAGCAGTATTTATCTTCAATATTCTGAATTTGAAGAAAAAATTTCTAATAAAATTTGCCATGAAAATGGCAAGAACAACTTACCATGTTGAGTTCCTCAAATCTGGCACGGGTTAATGTTTCTGAGAAATCTTCTCCATCAAACAGGGATTCAATTTCAATCTTGGCCTGATGCTGGGAGGAAAGAGCTCTCTTGGCTTTCTCCACTTCACGACGGAGTTTCTGAACAGCACGGTTGTCCTTCCTAGAATATTAAGATTAATATCCGTTAGATCAAGTAACATTCAAAAAACTAACATTGAATTCCTATGACTGTAAATCAATGTGCAATATATATACCTGATGTCTTTGCCCTTCTTCTTCTTGTACAGCTTGATGAAGTGCTCCATAACTCTCTGATCAAAGTCCTCTCCTCCCAAGTGAGTGTCACCATTTGTAGCAACAACCTCAAACACTCCATTATCAATGGTCAGCAGAGAGACATCGAAGGTACCGCCACCAAGATCAAAGACCAGGATGTTCTTCTCTCCTTCCTTCTTGTCCAAACCATAAGCAATAGCAGCTGCAGTTCTGAAGAAGACATAATCATGTACCAATGTAATTAAAAATTAAAACTTGCAATTTAAAGTTAAGTTCAATCATTTTATTCCAAATTTGCATCAATTTGCAACATACAAGACTTTTATACTTACGGCTCGTTGATAATTCTCATGACATTGAGACCAGCAATGGTTCCAGCATCCTTTGTGGCCTGACGCTGGGCATCATTGAAGTAGGCAGGGACAGTGATTACAGCATTGTTGATCTTTTTGCCCAAGAATCCTTCAGCAATTTCCCTCATCTTTCCAAGAACCATGGCAGAAACTTCTTCAGGAGCAAAGACTTTCTCCTCACCGTTAGCCTCGACACTGATGTGTGGTTTTCCATTCTTGTTGATGACTTTGAAAGGATAGTACTGAATGTCCTTCTGAACAGATTTGTCATCCCAGGTGCGACCAATCAAACGTTTGACATCAAAAATGGTGTTTTCAGGGTTGGAGGTCAGCTGATTTTTAGCAGCATCTCCAATCAATCGTTCATTGTCTGCTGTGAAGGCAACATAGGATGGGGTGATACGGTTTCCTTGGTCATTGGCAATGATTTCTACTCGTCCATTTTTGAATACACCAACACTGAAAATACACACATAAAATATTTAGGATAGAGAAAACAATCATTGGTCCTGGCATAATTATATGCAATAATTAACCTCTATAGTAAAAGAATCGCATCACACAGGATTGCTAAAGGTACGTGTTACACAACTGTACAAAGCCCCAAGCAATAGTTATGTAACCACTAACCACTTCCTCCTTCTAATCATCCCGCAATTCTTCTTCTGAATTAATTGATCTGCCTAAAAATTTTCCTACCAAGCTGTCACTTAATGCGGCTACTTACCATGAATATGTGGTTCCCAAATCAATTCCAATTACTGTCCCAATACTTTCTTTGTCTTTTTTCTTCTCACCCTCATCATCATCAGCTCTGGACCATGATACCAACAAAATGGCCAAACCAAGAAACAGTAACTTTCTCATTTCTGCAAGAGAGCAAACATAAACATGATTAAACAACTCCACATAGGAACCCAGAAATACGACTGAGCATATGGCTCTTCTGTTACCAGTTTTCAGTTGATTGATGATGTTGTAAGATTCTTTAAAGAATATTAGATATTAATTGATCAAATTTGAAGAAAAAAACTAATACTCCATCACATGAACTTTATTTATTGTAGTTTAGAAACATAAATGGCATATTCTACCTTTTAAAACAAGATACTGCGCATGCAGGTAAAAAAATAACAATAACCCGTTTTTTATAACAAGAGTAGTCGTCTGTTCCCATATAAATGAATATGTTTTATTAACAATTCAACCTCACAATTTCCTTCAAAATTTAATTATATTCAATAAATCTTATGTAGAGAAAACGCCGGTAGAATACCGGCATATTCAGTACAAGCTGTTAAGTACATGTATTTCTTCATTAGTATACGCTAGAAAATCTTGATATCATTGAATAAATACTTACTCTTTAACGCTGAAATATCCTCTGTTTAGTTTCTTCAAAATTTCAGACTTATTTCTTTTCCACCTGTCATATAAAATGCCTATTACTTATACGCGTGTACAGTCACTGGTACACGGCCAATCGTGTCCAAATTTGATTGGATATCGTAATATATTCTCTGCAATTTCATTGGACAATACTCTCATTCATATCTCAAGGACACGTAGCTCGACAAATTACGCGAAATTTCGAGAATGAACGAGAAATGTCTATGAAAATAGATTTCGTCAATATTGTGCGCTCCTATGTTCAATAAGATATCTGACGCGAAATTACATTCTTTTTATTTTTTTTCTAAAGACACTCTGAACATGTTGCACATAAGATGTTTCGATTTCATATATTTCCACACCAAACCACTTTTGTAAACTAGTTTTTAGCAAGCAAAAGCAGTAAACAAAATTATATTTGATATAAAATGCATTGATATCAGATAAGCTCTAATCAGTAAGTTAAAAGAAAAAGGAAAGAAATAACTAAGAACAACGTACTTTTATCCTTAGTACCAAGGCGCATGCCCAAACTAGCACGTGTTACTCCCTGCTTGGAATGAAAGGTGTTGGACAAGGTGGACATGGACATTGGAGAAGACGCAGAAAATACTATTCAGTAGGCACAGGCAGAAGTATAGGAAAGGCAAGTTAAATTGAATTAGAGAAAGATGAAACGAGATATATTGTATTGGAGACCATAATAATCAAGGTTTACTGTAAGTTAACGTTTTGTCTCTGACAATTTTCATAAGTTTTCAGCTTGACCAAGTTGATGTATAAAATTGAGCAAAAAAGTACGTGTTAGACCTAAATTGTGGATGAATGCAAGAACAATATTTTTTCATCAACACAATTTACATTAATTTTGTTGTACTTGATAAAATGGGGGTTGGGGGTAACCACGTGCTCACCGTTGAAGGCGGGAAGTGTTCAAGAGTTGCAATGTCGTGTTACAGATAGTGTTTTGGGATGAAAGCCTTATAATACTGAATTTTATGATGTGCATGTATTATTAGCTCTATCTGATGGACACTTGATTAATGTATTTTGGTCTAAAGATATTTTTACTATAGTGCTATATTGTAATGTCCAATAATCTTTTGTTGCAGGAAATAGCTATTGGACTGTGGGCAGTACATGTATTAAAAAGGTAATATGGAATTATTTGAAAATTTTGTTTCCCTTTATCATAGAGTTACATAAAAAAAAAACTTGTGAGAATTTATCAGCAGTGATGATGAAAATCATTTCTCCATTCGCGGTTTCCACCAGAGGTTTTCCGATGATGGATTAATCCTTCCTTGGATGTCTGAACTGCTTTGAAAATTCTCATATTTTTGATAACCAAAGCGCCTGTGTCACTCTGCTAAATTAATATGGAAATTTTTTAAGTTTGCTTTCTTGAAAAAAAAATTTTATTACCAGTATTTCTGTTGATTGCCCCATGTATGAATATAGGCCAAGAAATGACATTGTATGTTGGGCTTACCTGCGACAGTGGCTCATTTGAGCAATTCTTATCATATTTGTGTACAGTCTTGAAGCATTGTTCTAAAAATGTCCACTTTCCATCCTCTTTAGAACATTGTTAAGGGTATTAAGTTGATTAGATGGAAACCTATGCTTTCAGAAGGAGATGATCACAAGTTGGTGAACTCCTCCCAAGAAAACTTAAACTTCAACATGAAAGGTCTTGATAATAACTGATTATGAAACTAGTTTTACATGGAAAAAATCTGAAAGTACTAAGAAAATTCTTAAAAGTAAACTTTTTTTGGTCATATTTGTATAGTTTAGAATTTTGAAGACTTGTCCTATATTAGTGGAATTAAAATCAGCAAGTCAATCAGTGCCTGGGAAGGACAAACAACTGGTTGGGCCAATAATTGTAGATTGGGCATAATTAGGTGGACATAAAACAAATTGCAGCTTTCATATTAATTTGTGTACATGTTTTATTTTTTCTAAATTTATACTGAAATGATGAAATTCTTGTGGGAATCTCTCTGAATAGAATGAAGAGATTTAAAACAAGTATCTGATTTTCTTTCTAACAGCCCTGCCAAAATTTTGAAGAATTTATTCTATTTTAATGTGTTAATTTTCATTTGTTTTAGATTGAAAGTTGATTGGTAATGTAGTTCAGATAATGATGCAGCTATTGGTAAGTATTGGTAATTGGATTTATGAATCTTTGGCAATCAGAGAACGGGCAGTGGTGATGAAAATCTTTTCTCCATTCGCGGTTTCCACCAGAGGTACTCCGATGATGGACTAATCCTTCCTTGGATGTCTGAACTGCCTTTTAGACAATATGTTATCTTTTTGAATTTTGAATATGAAATTGTAAGCTTATTATGTTAATTTTATAGTAAAATCATTAACTTGTTACATTTTCATAAACATGAACTTGAATGTCATTAATAATCGACCTAACAGATTTACTATCGAGGAAAAAGATGATGATTTTTCAGTTAACCCTGTCTATAAAAGTTCAAAGTAACAGGTTACTTCAGCTTGTGTTTTTTCTTAGTTAAATAAACTGTTATAAAATTGTAATATTTAAAGTAGTTAATTTCCTGTTTGTCTTTTAAGCACTCTTTATTTTTTAAAAGCTTTTTTTTTTTAAGTTTAGCCTCCTATTGGGTACATTTTGTGTAAAGTGTGTGATGACTAGTTTATCTGAGCTCCTGAAGAATAAACTGCGGATATCTGATGCTTGCCACAAAATGTGTAAAGTTTACCAAGTTTAAATTCCCATGAGACTAACAATCAATAAGCTTAAAATGAATTTTGTTAGATCCATTCAGGGGAAGGGTGGGGGGCTTCAAAAGTAAGCATAACTTGCATTTTTATAAATTCAGAAGCACTGCTAATGATTTTTTGTATCATTTTCCTGCTAATGAAATTATATGAATTGATTCTTGGTGCTCTGGTTTCATACTGCTACATACAGACAGATATTTTTTTTAAGTGATTTCAAATTTTATAAAATAGTGACCATTTATATTGAATGCACGGAATATGATGAAAATTTTACGACCTCTCCGAAATAAAATGAGGAGGATTTTATTCTGAAACTGTGCTTTGAATATATAAAGGTATCATTCCATAAAATGATTGTAAAGTGTATCTATTGTCTTGTAGTATAAATCATATGACCTGATATGAGGTAACGATGTATTTATCGAACTTCATGTTTGCTTACAAGTAATTTAACAAGATAGCCCTGAACAAATTTTTATTATTAAGTCATGAATATTATCCCTCCAGAAGAACTATGCAACTTTAAAAGACATATACCAGTATTTTTACTATTGATAGATAACTTTGCAATAAATTATGTAAAACTCTATGGGTAGACTTTTGCATCACAGGATGATTCCAAAATTTTATGTGAGCACAAAGAATATAAATGTAACGTTCACATTTTATTTTTAAAAATTGAACATGGATGTTGATATTGTAGACTCAGTAGATGATGATGATGTTTTACTCTTGAACTTTCTCTCTGATGTCTGTGAGGAAGATTTTCTGCCTGATACTGAGGCAAATATCAAACATACTTGTGGTCTTTTTAAGAAATTGAGTTTGTGTTTTTCAAGGAATCATTCTTCTCTAGCTATTTATGGCCCACTTGTTCAAACACCTGAACCCACCTGAATATTCACATAACATCAGGATTGTACATTAATGGCCATGGTTTGAGATGATGTACTCCCACTATGCCTCAATATTTTAAGGCTTTAAAAAGGGGATTGCTTTATGTTAAACAGTAGTTGTGTACCCGATGTTGTCTGTTAAGTCAGTGACAAACATAGCTTATGATAAAAAGCAAATTATATGTTATTTAATTTTTTATCAGTATTGCATGTAATTTCGCAATGTTGGATGGCTTGCAGTGATGAAATGAAGATATAAATGTAGATAAGGGACATATGATTTTCTATGATATTATCTTCTATCTGATGCACTGCCATCCAATGTCTTAAATTTACATGTAGATATGAGCTTTAATTTCTATATACATGTATATCATTCGTATTTTATAATTTTTTTCAGGAAAATTGACCAAAAATTCCAGCATAAAAGCCAGAGGTTAAGAAATTTAGGAGTCTTTTAGTAATGAAATGCTGTAGACTTCAATTTTCTTTTATCTCTGATGAAAAAATCAACTACCCGGTACTGCCATTCTGAAAATAATTTACCTGGTGTGCTTGCAAAGAAAATGTTGTGTCTCTCTACACATATATCAACAATTTTGACTGAATTTCCTGTGAGCAGCTGCATATATGTAGCAGACAAGCTACTAGCATACGGGAAAATTGAGGTGAAAGTCCTGAAGAGCTACAGTTCTTCGCTTAAAGAAGAGTGTTGCAAATCTATAACTCTTCTATTTTTCGGAAAACTTATATGCTCTCATTCATTTGTTTTTGAGAAAAACTAAATGCATAAATATAATGTTCATGAATCCCTCTACCGAATTTGAAATTTATGTGTCGGGGTTCAGGCCGTTGGATGGGCAAATATGGCCATATACCAAGTGAAAATTTGTTCAATCTTAGAAAATCCCAATCCTCTACTTCCATAGCATAAAGGGAGATAAACTGAATGCATGGTTTTCATGAAGCATTCTACCTAAATTGTGAAAGTCATAACCCCTGTTTTCGGTGTTGATGCCCTTATGTAGGGCTAATATGGCCACATAGTTGAATAAGTTGATTAAGATGAAGATTAGATAATGCAGCTTCAATCACATTCACTTTGAAATAACAAAACACAATATTTTGGAGCGAAAACCCTTGGCTTCTATTTTATCAAAATATAGTGTTTTCCTTCAGCATCCGATGTTGTCTCACAGTCTGTCAGTCTATGATAACACAACAGATCAAATGCAAAGCACTCTGATACAAATATAGGTGATATATTTAATTAATGACTAAATCACTTGATATGATGAAATGTTCAAAAAGCATTTGTTTATTAAAGAATAAAATATTAACACTTAATTGGCACATTGTTTTAATCGATTGGTTGGATGTGATCTATAGTACAGTGTGTTTTATTTGGAACATCCCCTTTTCCATATTGATGTTAAAGAATAAAAGCGTGAGGAACTTTTGGGAGCGTCTCAGATCATGGATTATACTACAAGCTCCTCAACTGTCGATGCTTTATGAGGTGTGTGTGTATATACCGTATATCGGCCGCGAAAGTTAGTCAGTTGCTTTCCAATGGAGACATTCGGGTTGCTCGGACTTCTAAATGATGAATTACACAATGTAGTAAAGTGTTAGTAAAAATGAATAAGTGAAACTACAATTAAAATATGAAATATAATTTATTCTTGGATAGAATTTCCCATGTATCCGCAGTATCTTGCACAGACAGTGTTTTGCTGTCTTGCTTCAGATGCGCATCAAACAATGTCAAATAAGTGTGTCGTTCATACAGAGTGAATAATGTTTGCATCTTTTATCCGTTAATAATTACATCTACTAAGTATGATTCCCTCATTTTCTTACGAAATTAAGATGCACAGCCGAAAAGTTTTTTTTCATCATTAAGATGTTATCTATTTTTCATACGTTAAAAATGAAATGAAATAAAAAAGAAGTACCGGTATTTAGATGGTATCCTTGCATTTTACGGAGTTAACGGGTTATGTGAATTTTTCCTGCAATGATCGCTACCTTCATAACCCGCATGAATCATCAAAGAAAGCATTTTATTGTTTATATTATCATCTTTAACTAATTAATAAACTGATTATGAAAAGTTAGTAAAATCCACTAAATTACTGATGATGTACAAAAGTACGTTAGCTAAAAGAAACAGCCAAATCGTCTCCTGTGAGACTTGGAGTCTGGCATCGTCATGATTATTTCGTGCAGTCCGGGATTTTACCAAGGTCGCCAATCGATAAACAGGGGGGGGGGGGGGGGGGGGGGGGGGGGGGGGCTTGTATGCTTCTAAATCCAACTTTTCAATCTTTCAACATCAATTTAGGAACAATAGTCTTTCCTGTGAGAAAAAGTGGGGGGCTGAACCCTCTTTCATTCTATGTTTCTAATGGTTAGGTATAACTTTGCTAAAAAAGTGGGGGGGCTAAGCCCCCCCCTAGCCCCCCCCCCCCCCCCCGGGGTTCCGACGCCTATGACATAAACCACTATATGAATTAATATCATTTAATTTGAATTATTTAATTTCATGATTTGAACGAAAGTCTTGTAAAATACACTTTACACTGTATCGCATTAAACGAATTAACAAATTTCTGGTATCTTATCTACGAAACTACGATTCTTTATGTGGTATAATAAACATGGTCTCACTGCATGGTCATATGGGTGGTGCTTCGTCTTGGCGAGTTTTTTAGTCAAGAAAACTTATACCCAATACGTTTTATTAGCATTCTTTGAACTCTCAATACAACTTTATCGTTTAATAGAATTTTGACTGAAAGAACTTCAAAGTCACTGCATACTCTTTTTATCAAAGGCACCATGTGGGTGAAATATGAGCCAGATTGGAGCAAAGAGAGAGCAGATATGCTCCTGTCAAGGATTTTTTATTTAATTATGCTATGACCTTCACATTTAACCTTGAAAATTGGTTTAAGGTCGCTACACACCCTTTACTCAAAAGTTCTGTTTATGTGAAGTATGAGCCAAATAGGGCTTAGTGGAAAGTATATATGCACTGAAAAAAAGGATTTATGCCTGGTCCAACATGACCTTGACCCACAAACTTCATTCAAGGTCACTGCACACACTGTGTAGTATGAGCCAGATTGGACCATGGCGAGAGAAGATTAGCCCCTGACGAGGATTTTATATACTATTCTGCTAGGACCTTAATCTTGGACCTAAAACATGGTTCAAGGTCACTGCACACCATTTACCCAAAGCCACTCTGGGGGTGAAGTATGAGCCAGATTTGGCCAATATGATAATAGGCAGGAATCTGGGCACACAAAGAGAGTGAAAATTTCATCAATTAATTTTGAATATTTTTCGATTTATAACCGTTATTTGGTTTCTATTGGACGTGGAATGAGTGGAAAAATTTTTGAAATGCAAAAAGTTTTTATCATAATATGGGTCTTAATACAGCAACACGATGCAATTCATGCAAAATCCTAGTACTTATTTACAACTGTTTTTAAATGATTTTGTTGTGTCTGGGTCTTCTCTCCACAAATTTGAAACGTGTAAAGATAACATATTTCAACATTAAAATGTCGCTTTTTAAAAAAAGATGGAGAGATGACTAATTATGTAATTTTTCAAATTATTTTTTAAAGGATAAAAAACAAAGTCCATTGATATGTCGACAATGTTGTTTCAAACAGTACTTTATAGAGCATATTGTCAAGTCTCGCATGGCTCAGTGGTTTCGTCCTGGTTTAGTGAATACAAACGTGCAGTGTTTTGGGGTCAAATCAAACTGGTGGTCTTTTTAAAAAAATTTAAACTTATTTTTGTTTTAAATGTTTATTATTATAACATAATGTTGAATTATAATATACCGGTATATTTTAATTTGTCGTTATTGATTTCTAGATCTGCTGTATAAACACTATTTTTTTTCTTATTACTAGTTTTTTAGGATATACTCAATATAACCTCATTAAAATATGTTTGCATTAACATTTTTAGCTCACCTGAGCCAAAGGCTCAAGTGAGCTTTTCTGATCACAATTTGTCCGTTGTCTGTCGTTGTCGTCGTTGTCGTTGTTAACTTTTCACATTTTCATCTTCTTCTCAAGAACCACTGGACAGATTTCAACCAAATTTGGCACAAAGCACCACTAGGTCAAGGGGATTCAAGTTTGTTCAAATGAAGTGCCACGCCCTTTTTAAAGGGGAGATAATTGAGAATTATTAAAAATTTGTTGGTATTTTTCAAAAATCTTCTTCTCAAAAACTATTCAGCCGGAAAAGCTTAAACTTGTGTGGAGGCATCCTCAGGTAGTGTAGATTCACGTTTGTTCAAATCATGGTCCCCGGGGGTAGGGAGGGGCCACAAGAGGGAGATCAAGTTTTACATAGGAATATATAGAGAAAATCTTTAAAAATCTTCTTCTCAAAAACTATTAGGCCAGAAAAGCTCAAATTTAAATGGAAGCATCCTCAGGAAGTGTAGATTCACGTTTGTTCAAATCATGGTCCCCGGGGGTAGGGTGGGGCCACAATTGGGGGATCAAGTTTTACATAGGAATATATAGAGAAAATCTTTAAGAATCTTCTTCTCAAAAACTATTAGGCCAGAAAAGCTCAAATTAAATTGGAAGCATGCTCAGGAAATGCAGATTTAAGTTTGTTCAATCATGGTCCCCGGGGGTAGGATGGGGCCACAATTGGGGGATCAAGTTTTACATAGGAATATAAAGAGAAAATCTTTAAGAATCTTCTTCTCAAAAACTATTAGGCCAGAAAAGCTCAAATTAAATTGGAAGCATGCTCAGGAAATGCAGATTTAAGTTTGTTCAAATCATGGTCCCCGGGGGTAGGATGGGGCCACAATTGGGGGATCAAGTTTTACATAGGAATATATAGAGAAAATCTTTTAAGAATCTTCTTCTCAAAAACTATTAGGCCAGAAAAGCTCAAATTAAATTGGAAGCATGCTCAGGAAATGCAGATTTAAGTTTGTTCAATCATGGTCCCCGGGGGTAGGATGGGGCCACAATTGGGGGATCAAGTTTTACATAGGAATATAAAGAGAAAATCTTTAAGAATCTTCTTCTCAAAAACTATTAGGCCAGAAAAGCTCAAATTAAATTGGAAGCATGCTCAGGAAATGCAGATTTAAGTTTGTTCAATCAAGGTCCCCGGGGGTAGGATGGGGCCACAATAGGGGGATCAAGTTTTAAATAGGAATATATAGAGAAAATCTTTAAAAATCCTCTTCTCAAAAACAATTTGGCCAGAAAAGCTCAAATTAAAATGGAAGCATCCTCAGGTAGTGTAGATTTAAGTCTGTTCAAATCATGATCCCCGGGGGTAGGGTAGGGCCACAATTGGGGGATCAGGTTTTACATAGGAATATAAATAGAGAAAATCTTTAAAAATCTTCTTCTCAAAAACTACTAGGCCAGGAAAGCTCAAATTAAAATGGAAGCATCCTCAGGTAGTGTAGATTCACGTTTCTTCAAATCATAGTCCCCGGGGGTAGGGTGGGGCCACAATTGGGGGATCAATTTTTACATAAGAGTATATAGAGAAAATCTTTTAAAAAATTTCTTTTAATAACTTTTTGGCCAAGAAATCTAAAATTTGCGTGTAACCATCCTCAGATGATGTAGATTCACGTTTCTTCAAATCATGGTCCCTGGGGGTAGGGAGGGGCCACAAGAGGGAGATCAAGTTTTACATAGGAATATATAGAGAAAAACTTTAAAAATCTTCTTCTCAAAAACTATTAGGCCAGAAAAGCTCAAATTTAAATGGAAGCATGCTCAGGAAATGCAGATTTAAGTTTGTTCAAATCATGGTCCCCGGGGATAGGATGGGGCCACAATTGGGGGATCAAGTTTTACATAGGAATATATAGAGAAAATCTTTAAGAATCTTCTTCTCAAAAACTATTAGGCCAGAAAAGCTCAAATTAAATTGGAAGCATGCTCAGGAAATGCAGATTTAAGTTTGTTCAAATCATGGTCCCCGGGGGTAGGATGGGGCCACAATTGGGGGATCAAGTTTTACATAGGAATATAAATAGAGAAAATCTTTAAAAATCTTCTTCTCAAAAACTACTAGGCCAGGAAAGCTCAACTTTGAGTGGAAGCATTCGCAGGTAGTGTAGATTCAAGTTTGTTTAAATCAAGGTCCCCGGGGGTAGGGTGGGGCCACAATAGGGGGATCAAGTTTTAAATAGGAATATATAGAGAAAATCTTTAAAAATCCTCTTCTCAAAAACAATTTGGCCAGAAAAGCTCAAATTAAAATGGAAGCATCCTCAGGTAGTGTAGATTTAAGTCTGTTCAAATCATGATCCCCGGGGGTAGGGTAGGGCCACAATTGGGGGATCAGGTTTTACATAGGAATATAAATAGAGAAAATCTTTAAAAATCTTCTTCTCAAAAACTTACATAGGAATATAAATAGAGAAAATCTTTAAAAATCTTCTTCTCAAAAACTACTAGGCCAGGAAAGCTCAAATTAAAATGGAAGCATCCTCAGGTAGTGTAGATTCACGTTTCTTCAAATCATAGTCCCCGGGGGTAGGGTGGGGCCACAATTGGGGGATCAATTTTTACATAAGAGTATATAGAGAAAATCTTTTAAAAAATTTCTTTTAATAACTTTTTGGCCAAGAAATCTAAAATTTGCGTGTAACCATCCTCAGATGATGTAGATTCACGTTTCTTCAAATCATGGTCCCTGGGGGTAGGGCGGGGCCACAATGGGGGATACATTTTTATATATAGAGAAAATCTTTAAAAGTCTTCTTCTCAAAAGTATTAGGCCAGGAAAGCCCAAATTTGATTGGAGGCATCCCCAGATCATATAGATTCAAGTTTGTTTAAATAATAGTCCAGGGGTAGGGTGAGGCCACAATGGGGATGAAATTTTACTTAGGAATATATAGAGAAAATCTTTCAAAATCTTCTTTTTAAAGATTATTTGGCCAGAAAAGCTTAAACTTTTGTAGAGGCATCCTCCGGTAGTGTAAATTCAAGTTTGCAAAATCACTAGTGGTAGGGCGGGACCATGATGGCGGTTTGAATTTTTACATAGGAATATATAGAGAAAATCTTTAAAAATATTCTGGGAAAGTTTTTGGTCCAAAACTCAGTACTTAGTTTGAAAGCACAGGTTATGAGATTAAAGGTAGATTTAAGTTTGATGAAACCATGATTCCCTAGAGAATAGTGGGGCCACGGAATGGGGGGGGGGGGGGGTATATAGGAATAGAGAAAAATCTTAGAGGTACAACAACAAAATGGGCTTGGTATTTACGAAAAAATAAGAGGTGGATAAAAATTGGCAGATTTTCAATTTTTTTTTTAGCAAGATCTACTGTACTCAGTTGTCAAGATATTTTGATACTGTAATGCTAATTTGATCAGATTGTTGCTCAGGTGAGCGATGTGGCCCCTGGGCCTCTTGTTAATATACATGTAACTAGTTATTGGTTTACCTGTCATTGCCATTTTTTGAGAGCTTGTGAGTTTTTTAATAACCGGAATAGCCATGTACTTCGACTCTCAACATAATATATTTTTGTTGAAACCTGTACATAGCCTTTCGAGGTTATAGACATTTAAATCCCAATTAATTCGTGTTGAGGATTCCTGCAAACTTACAATCTTGTGCGCTCACTTTCTTTATGAAGATGAACTCGAGGTGTTCAAGATCTGTTAATGGCACATGACGATATTTTATGGCATGGGATCGTAATTAACTTTGGCACAGGGAATGTAAACCGTCATAATTTCATAAGTGTCTTTTTGATTTCAATGCTGTCATAGAGGGAATGTTTAGCAGAGATGCTCTCATTTTTCCTTCAGTGACCTTGTCTTAGATAAATCACAAGTAATCAATTCTTACCAAATAATTTCAATTTATTTCTAAAAAATTACAATGAAATGAATTGTTTATACATAAGTAGAAAATGTCTCTCTCTATGCCATCAGATAACCCCTGAAATAGAAAAATGTAAAACATTGAGAGTCAAACAATTTATGGCTGACATATACAGATTTAATGTCTAAAATTTAAAGATATGTATTCACCATTAATGGCACCCCTTTTTAAGGGGGATGTGTGGCCATCTTGTACATTTGAGGATAAGAATGTAAACATTTCTTGAACTTGCTTTGAACAGGACATAGCCCTTTTAATCACTCAAAACAGCTGTCGAACTACACAGCTAAATAATTATTTCGAAGATTTAAAAATCTGAAAAAATATGAAGGGGTTTCATTGATGTTCTCTCTACAACCATTTGTTGAGAAAAAGTTGTCCTGTTCTTGTATGCATACTTTTCAAACAAAATGGCATGTAGGACTTTATATTTATTGCCTTTATATCTTTTGGCAATATTTATTGGCCAGTTTATGGCAGAAACAAGCCAATTCAAGAAATGTTTACGTTCTTATCCTCAAATATACAGGATGGCGGCACATCCCCCTTAATATACAAATGAGGCACCTTCCCAAAATAGCTACAGTACTTTAACTTTCTGTATCAGTATGTTATACATCTTTTATAAAACACACATTGATATTACCAACTAAGAAATACTTAAATGTGTATCAATGCAATTACAAGCACTAAAACGTTTTTGCCCAGAGCAAAACAAAAGTTAGTACAACTTACGGTAATTTCATCCTCATGAACACTCTGCACATAAAGAAAGAGATAAGAATGGATATAAATCCCACTGAGATGAGAAGAATTCGGTTTAGGCGAGGCATGGAATGGTTTGTTCTGTCCAGTATAACAAATCCAAGTCCACCAATTGTAAAAAGAAAACTGGAAGCCAATCCTTCCATAATGTATTGACCATTAACTCTGTATGGCATAAAGGCAACCTGGAAAACAAATCAACATTTTTCAGTGTATCATGGTATGATACCATGGTAACAACTACTAATTTAAGCATATTTTATACTTTTGAATAGTTTAACAGAAATGTTTGCTCAGCATTAAAAAAGAATGAGTTGATGTATTTTTCTTACTGGCTTTGAATTTCCCCTTTCATCTGTTGTAGATCCAATACTTGGAGGTTCCACAATCACATCATAAATGATTCCTGTAGGAAGAAAATTCCTTTTAAAAATCAATTCAATTAATTAAGTATAAAATCACAATATTTTCAAAGCCGTGTTGTCAAAGTTTTATCTTTATTATTTCAATCATTATATGCATCCCTTTTTTAAATTCTAAAATAATTGAAAAACTTGTTTTCGATGTTAAAAAGTTAAATCAATAAACTGATTAGAAGAAATTTATACCAACAGAAACGGATAACTAGAAAATACACCAAGTCTTTGGAATTTTATTACCAACATGTTTCACTTGAAGATGCTAATTTTTGTAAAAATGACATTTTAACATTGTATAAGACTATAAGTACCATCTACCAGTTTTATCTTAATCATACTTTAGGTATATACCTCTGATGCCTCTAGTGCTATGACAATTAAAAAGAATGTGTTATGAGTGTTGATATATTGTTAATTTAGTTAATACACTACTTCTATAACTTCTGCCTACCTACTATGTATTATGCCAATACAGACAAGAATAATTATTTTTGCAGGTTTAAAATAATAAACCTTAACTGATGCTAAGGAATACTTAAATCTTGTTTTGAAATGACCCTTTTTTACAGATTTATAAGAAAAAAAACACAACGAGATATTGTTTGAAAAACAACACATATGATAATATATATAGATCTTTACTCTTAAATAAATTGGCTTGAGAATGACAATTCACAAATGTCAATCAGCATAATAATAATAGTGTAGTGTTTTAAATGTATAATGTATGGTCTATGCCTAAGATGTAATTGAGGTTGATAATAGAGAGGTTTAGTTTTAATGTAGCTAATTGCAAATGTTTGGCACAACCCCTCGTTTTTTTTAATAAAAATTTAAGGGCCGTTGCACCAATTGAGCATTGAAAATTTAATTCTCAGATCCATTCAACACTGATTATGGTACTGAGTAGGTAGTCACGTAGTATAATACACGCCCTTTAAGCCAGGCTTTGGAAAATAGTTATACCTGGCAGGTGCATGTCTACCGGCGCCGCGCGGCGGCATACACTTATGCTGACGAGTTAAAAAACCTTACCTCCAGTAACCAAGAAATACGAAAACAGGACCATGGAAAACATGACCATTGCAGACGGTTGTTTCACCCATCCTGGTCGCTTTAATTTAAGGTTTGGAACTTCCAAAACCGTAAATGGAATACTGAATATAGCTTCCATGTTGTGATGTGGCAAAACCGGAAATATTGAAATGAAAGTTGGACGTTTACGATAAGTCGTACGTAAAACGCCATACCTCCCTCTTTTTTCCTTTTTCAGGTCCAGCGATTGATTATGATTTTAAAATAAAAACAAAAATTCTAATATTTTTGTTCTTTCTAAAATAAAAACCAACCAAAAAAAAAAATACCAAAGCAAAAAAAAAAAAAATTAATGTGCTTGGAAGAATGCCGGAGAAGAAAATGTTCCCAGAAGAAGGGGGTGTTACTTATTCATTTATTTTAATCTCAACATCATTGTACAATGGTACAAGTACTAACTAATAAACATCGCATGCGCGTGATAAATATAAACTTTGACTCGTCATAAATACAAGTATGAAGTATGGAGGTTCTAAACCGGGGAGCATTTCGGCATACTTTCCAAAGAAAACAGTGCTGTCGTCGTGGCACTGAACTGAAAACGAAAAAATATATGATCGTTTTGTACCAGACATTATTGATTCAAAACTAATACATGTAGCATTTTTATTTTGATATTTTTTTTTCTAATAAAAATTGAACGCGTTTTTGTTGCAATGAATTACAGCTATAAGAGAGTGATGGAGTACATTTCCAATTTCATGTCGATTGCAACAAGCACAGAATCTAATATTTACCCAATATATCTTCTACTTCAATTGGTAGTTGATAATAAGTTCGAAATCTACAAAAGTAATTGCATTTCTTTTTTGTTAATTATGTCTTAAATGATTCTCAAAATCTGATTTTTCCTCGCTAATTTATAATTTATTCTTATAATTTAAAGCTTGAATTTATCAATTAAAGTAAGTTTTAATTTCCGCTATTTTGTATGTATCGACTCGTTGATCAATCCAAATATTAGACTGTCCACAATTATTCTTTCAAACCAATTTATTAAGCCCCCCCCCCCCCCCATTTCTTTATTCCTACAAATTATGCCTAAATAATAGATTTTTGTATACTTTCCTACGAATATTCTCGTCCAATATAAAAACCATGCGTGGTTTTATTTGAATTTCTATGGATATTTACCAAATTCACCATACATCATTTAATCTGGAACTGATTGTTTTAAATGGAGTAAAAGTTGACAAAATTTGAATTAAATCCTTTCTATAATTGCAATGTTTGAAAAATTCCCATCCACACAACACAATTCACATCTACACAATAGTATGGGCTAGAAATTTTTGTCAAAAAAATCTATTTGACATGCTTTGCATTGTAAGGTTATGGAATCTCCTTTTTAACACTTTATATAATGCTTTTTCGGCTAATTTCTGTATTGCATTCTTAGAAGATCCTCTTCTGCTAAATACGATTCCCATATACTAGTAGTTAAAATCGGTATCAACTTCAATTAGTTTTCCATTATTTTTATCTATATGTTTTCTTTCCGCCTACCTCTGCTAGATATTAATATGTTAGATTTATCGATATTCATTATCAGGTTTCATTTCATGCAATAAGTATGAAAACAATCTAATTGTCCATGCAAATTTTCAGGAGTTTCTGCGAACAGCACAACGTCGTATTCATAAAAATAGTAAACAATTAAAAAAGAAATATTCAACTTATTTCAAACAAGTCATATAAAATTTGGTAAACTCTGAACATAAGATGCATTTGCAAAAATTCATGCAAATCATTAAGGTACATGAAGAATAAGAAAGCTGGCGTATTTTTGTCTGGTCTTACTTCGTTTTCACATTTGAAAGAAATAAAAGTTTCATTATTATATACAATTAGCGAATTAATAAGTAAAGGATTTAGGCAAAGTAATTAAAATAGATATATCACACCCCTAGGAGAAACAAATCCCTTTCTATAGTTGGTAAAAAAAATAAAACTAAGGTATATATTTTCAACTGGAAACCAAACTAAAAACCGCTGTGGAGGATACCAGCATCGATGATATAAAAAAAATGAAACTGAATTATATTCACGTATTTAATCGGTTTTTCAGTTTAATGTACAAACCCCCAAAAATTTACAAATACATTGAACACACATTATGTTTTTATTAATGCATTTCACAATGTGTATACTCGCGGTAGTACGATGCAACGCCACCCCCGCGGACGATCACGACCCTCGCGTTTTGACAGGCAAACCTGAGGTAAAGCACATCATAATTTTTTAGTGTTTTTGTTAGACGTTACCAGATTAAATGCTCCGCAATTTTATTATTGTATGTGCATGCCTTATAGATGCATTTGATTTCTTTGATTGAACGGAACTGTAATATCGCATTGAATAACATGTGTATTGTTTTCTTGTTTATCGATTGTGTATAGATACACCGTGTGTTATGCAACTGTTGTTCGGGTCAAAACAATTATCTTAATATTCATTACATCGAGATAGAAAGAACACACTAGATCACACCCTTTTTGACAGGGTTATTGCCCTTATACAGATAAGTATACAGTAATTGATATGCAATCAATCAATACAGCTTTACCCGTGTTCCCAACAAATAACTCGGCACGACCTTAGCTGGACCAGTTACAATCCATGAACTCAAAAGGTAGTGCAGGGAATTTCGGATGCTCTTTCTGCAATATAATTCTTCGTTAAAATTAAGTAAGCAAGACTGATAACATTCTATGACAAGTTGTGACAAATAATGAATGAATGGATGATTTAATTAATTAATTAATGCAAACAATCACTGCAACAATATCTAATATTTTGTTTTCAGAGTCCAGATATAACTAGTGAAATGGAGAAATTTTTAGTTCTTCTTGTGCTTTTATTCGTTGGAATAAGCCACCACGGCGTCAGTGGAAACCGAGGTAAGAGAGAGAGAGAGAGAGAGAGAGAGAGAGAGAGAGAGAGAGAGAGAGAGAGAGATTAAGTCGTTCATTACTTACGTTCCAAAGTATATTTTATATGATTTGTAAGAGTACGGATTTTATATATAAGGCGTTTCTATGATAACCGTGTAATTAATATGAAACGTGTATTTAGTTTACAATGTAGAAAGCAGTTTTGATCTCTTACATGCAAAAGGATAAAGAGGAGAAACTTAAATTAATGTAGAAATGATGTCATTTTGTTAATTAAACAAATAAATATAATATATTGTTTGATACATATTTCTTCAGCTTAAATTTACAACGATACTTACTTTCAAAGCATTAGGTTTCTTCGTTACACGTACAGGGTTGTAGATAAATAACAGGTATACAGGGGAAATAACAAATACTATTTTAAGGGCATCTGTTATGTTTTCATCCAAAAACCTGATATCGTTGACAAATGAAAATGCAATAATATGTTTATGAATATGATAAAAGATTATAGCGGAAAACTAGTCAAAGGATTATCATTCTTTCCAGGAATTTTTATCAAACCATAAAAGGAATGAAAATTATTTTCTTTTTATCGGTCATCTATTACAATTAAAAGAAAAGTTAAAAATATGAATAAAATTGACAGAATACCCATATAGAAATATTTTAGTGAATTAAACAAAGCTACAAAAGCGTATAATATATTATTCGTTTCCTAGGAGGAGCTCTCTTTGCCTTTCGAGACTTTAGTTCAGCTAGAGACCATAGTTTATGGGTTCTTCCCTCGGCGCCACAGAGCGGGGCAATAGTCGCCGGCGACTTACTTCTGGTGCCCCTGATTCCGATAGATCGCCGGAACTCTCCGTCCAACTCCCGCCCCCGCCGGACCGCGAGCCCGACCTTCCCAAGTGCTTTCCACCTCCTTCAGGATTTTATACGGTCAACGACAGGACAGTTTGAACATTAAAACTTTTGATTTAATTGTAAAATTTACCCATAAAACTATTTGTACGAATTATACTTTCGGGCATGCATCTTTGTTTGTGTTGTTGAGTGATAATTTCAAATAAACAAAGTAAAAACCGTATTTGTCGGCTTTTGTTTTCCTCGAAGTTATTAACTTCACGGCGGTGATTATAAATTGGCTTCTTTTATGACGTAGCAGCCAATGGCCGTTCTGGTCATTTCTTATTCCTCGGAATGTTGTCATCATGTATATGTTAGGCGTGTTATCACCGACAATGGCCTTTCGTTCATTCACCAAACGATTCCAAGAATTTGCTCCAAGTTCATTATATATACATGCCAAAGTATTCAGCAGAAAAAATGGCCGCCTTCTTAACCATAAAACATCAACCTAAAGTCCTCGTACACTATATTAAACATACAATCATGTATTTATTTGTCTAGATTTCAGGATATTAAAAATCAATCCCTCAGCACCATATAAACATCAACAATAAAAAAAAAATCTTACATCTGAAAATCAACACTTATTAATAATGTCCATTTCAATGTTGAAAAGATGCGATGTCCTAACCATTCTTTGAAGAACTGCTCCAGTTAGAGACACATTAGTATAAGTGGATTTCAGTCTCCTGATAGATGGATTTCAAAATCTGGAATGATACTACCCCGAGAGTCACGTGATCACATTTTCTGAATATCCAATGTCGTGTAGACGTGATGAGAACTGTTGGAATTGTTTGTGTCGGTTTTGTATTCGTACACTGGGTTGCTAGTTCCCATAGTTCCATTCAAAGTTCCGTTGCTGTGATCCTTCCCATTGGAGAGGTCTTTCTCGTCTATCTTCTCGGCATTAGATGGATTTAGCTGTACATTTGGAGCGTTAACAAACTTTGCGTGAGCAAACATACCCGATCGTCTGCAAGAGAAAATATATAATCTGCAAATGTGTATAAGGTAGAAATGGTTAAAAAAAAAATAAATTAATATACGAGATTGTTTTTACATATTATAGTAGGTCTAAATCTTCGTGTTTATTCATGCTGTCCGACTACTTTGGAACTGTTTTGGTGAAATATGAAATTTTGTGCTAGGCCTATAATGGTACATGAATATATTATCATTTATGCATGTGATATTGAAATATGGTATTTAAAATTCAGAACAACCCCAATAATAACGTAACAAACCACGGTTTTCAGAGAGATTTGATGTGAATCACTTGTTGGTAACCGACATTGAGTTTATGGCAAAGTTGTGTTTAATTTGGGTGTTTTAAAAAGTTATTCCGTTTTTGAAACAAAAACAAACAAGATGTATGTAATTATGTTTGTACCTCTTGTATAATACAAGGATTATAACGACAATGGCGGCGAGAAGGACGAAGATGACCGCTCCCAGGATCCCCCCGAGGGCCGCCCTGTCTAGTTCACGAGACTCTGTGGAGAAATCGGCCCTAGCGGGACCGTAAGGTTCACCTGTGAAAAGTACAGATAGCGTTATTTTAAGTGCACTGTCCTAGAAAAAAACCGTCACAGAACATAACGAAGCTGACGAGGTCAAAGTATGTAACAAATCAGAAACGGCTGGCAGACTTAGGCAAGCACATGCATTATTAATAAACATACATGTACATGACTATGTATCAACACGATACGGTCTCGTCACATGAATGCATTCATACTGAACAATTGACTTCAAAGACCACATAGCAGTAAATAATCTTGAAATGTTATAAATGTTCATTCTGATTTTTTTAAAATTTCAACTACTTATTCATATTCCTTTTATTAGGTAAAATCCGTGATGTGCATGCAGAGTGATGCACGTCTTTGTCGAACAATAAGTTATTGATAGACATCAAAAAGATACAAGATTTCACATTTCTTCCGTTAATATGCACATTAAATAAGACATTTTGTTAATTTTTTCAGTAATCACGTATGCAGGTCATTGCATTATGGGGCTGTGGTATCATTCTAGATGAAAAGCATGCAATATTTGATGTAAATAATGGCTAAGAAACAATTCTAACTATACTAGAAGTTGCATGTTTTAGTTTCCCAATCAGAACTAAACTTGTACTCACAGAGTTTTTCCATGCGAACACCCCAGTCTCCATTGTAGCTACAGTGTAACTCTTGGTTCGCCATTGCTGGGATGTAACCTTGGGAACAGTGATACTTGCACGTGGTTCCTAGGTAACCGCTGCACTCCACGTCAAACCCCCCATTTGGAACAGTCTGGTTACACTTCTTGACTGAAGCATGAATTCAAATCTTGTGCAAAATGACAAATATTTACACAATGTTTAACAAGTTTTCTTAATTGCTGTCTTATTACATTTTTCAAATTAAAAATAAATGTAATTGCACCTTTTCAGTTAAACAAACCTAAGTTTGAAGAATGAACTTTTATAGAAAAAAAAATATCATTGTATCTTAGATAGTTTGTATTTTAACTACTGTGGTTTCATTAATATTCAAGGGTATCAATTTTCGTGGATAAAGTGAAAATCACAGTTTCAAGGATACATAAATTCATGGCCAATGTCCTATCAATATAAAATGTTGATAAAAATTGCACTTCAATGAACATTTAATTTCATGGATCAACTTAACAACGAAATCCACGAAAACTGGTATTCAACGAATATTGATGAAACCACAGTATCAATATCAAGGATGTAGATCTTAACTATATCATTGCACAATAATTTTATAATCATATTTTTTGAGCTGTTCAATCTAGAAGTTTCGATCAATTGTTATTTTCGATAATTGAGGATACTTCCTAACCTTGGAACCATAATAATCTGTATACCGTGAATAACACTGATTCACAGATCAACAATTTGATACACTTTTAATCAATTAACTATAGATTTAAACTTGACTTCTATATTTATATCCAACCCAGGAAATATACAAGGAAATATAGGATAACCAACAACGTAGCACGTATTTTCCTGGAATTGAGTGACCTCATTTACTCTGGGTAACATATTTGCATTTACGCATATATAGAAGAAACTATTTATAATTCAGGACTGTTAACTAAGCTAAAACCGTTCGTGGAAACCAACATGCTTTCCTTTCGCAGTGTTGACCACATAAATCTAAAGACTAAGGACTCACCCCCTTTACACGTTCTGCCATCTTTCTCCAATAGAACTCCTTCCTCACAAGCACACGTCCGACCGAACGGAGTTGGTAAACAAAACGTACTACACAGACCATTATTTACGGCACATTTTTCGTTAACTGAAAACAATAGCAATGGCAAATATTAAGAAAGAGACCAATTACAAAGTCTTGAACGGAGGGATTTATCAATATATCGACCAATTTTGATAGATCCTATTTATTTGGAAGGGAGGGGGTATTAACCTTTGATAATATTTTACATACCTGGCATGGGGTCTCCTGGATATATGTCCAATGTTTCCAAACGTCCGAATTCCGGCGTTTCACTCATCCAAGAAGAAATAGTTCCCGTCTCTTTGTTCACTTTAGTGATGAACCTGTAATTATATATAAATTAGTTACATTTTTTGACATAAGTTAATTACAGTAGTGTAAAATAAAATAAAAATATATTCTATTCGGTATTTTTTCACTAAGAAATGTGTTGTATATCTTACTGCCTGTTCACAGCAGTGTAGTACAAATGGGATCCAAATATTGCAATATGCATAATATCTGCACGAGGATCATGGGTCAGTTCCCCTCGGTTGGTGCCGTCCAAACCAATATAATTGATTGTATTCATGTAACTATCAGACCAGTATAACTTATCACCTGAAATATAAAAAGGATGTGCTTAACATCGGGGGAACTTTTGAAACTCGCCGTAGAATTGGGTTTTGGTTTAAAATCACAAATTAATTTGTTAAGATTTTCATATCCAATGGGTAACACTCACCTTGGTAGTCAACAGTTAAACCGGTGGGGCTAAACAAATTGGAGGACACGAAGAAAGACCGACTGTCGCCATCCATGGCGCCTCGCCCTATATAAGCCGTGTACTGGGCACCTCCCTTGTCAATCCAGTAAAGCCATCTACAGCAAAGACAACACTAAGAATGTATCCAGAAAAATGATGGAGAAAAGAAATTATCGCTATTATCTTGAAGACATCTGTGTGCCATTCATGTATTCATAACTGAATTGACTTTTATTCACACTAAATAATGAACCACATGATCTTGGAATCTGTACATTTGTAGCATAAATTCTCAACACTCAATTCCATACCCTTTCTGGGGGTGCAGCGCGATGGTTTTGACCACTTCTAGCTGAGAGATCACCACTTTGTTCTGCTCACTCTTTGGTCGTACAACCGCGATATGTGACGTCACTCCCTTCATAAAATCAAAAGTGGTGGCGGCGTAGTAGATATTTCCCGTGGATGAGTCAACCTGAATGGAACCGGGAATGTATGACCCTGAAAGTTACAAAAAAGACAATTCATTAGGTTTTCAGCATGTCTTAAACTATCAACTCCTCACTTTAACACGTATCAATACCTTTCAGTAGAATATACATGCTCCTCCACCCCAACCCCCCAAAAACCAAAATCAAAACAAAACAAACACCCTTACCCCTCCCATCTGTTTTACTTTTCCAGGTGTGACTGACCTGTGTTAAAGACGACTGTTTTATTTTTGCCCCAGATCGTGCTCTCCAGAATCTGGTATCGCTGGAAGTCTGTCCAGTACACGCGGTGACGTTTAGCGTCGTACGCAGCGCTCATTGGGTAGTTAGGCGGCGGAAGATCCACTGCCGTCACTTCGGCATTATTTAGAGAGACCTGATAGAGTATTCCATGAGTGTAGTCCACCGTCAAGGCAAAGTCCTCCATAATTGGAACTGTAAATAAACAAACGAAAATGCAAGTTAACAATACCATGTGCAAACTTCAATGAGTGGATTCCATTAAGACCCTGCTTTTATCGATATAAAAAGAACAACTAAATCTCCCTTACTACTTGAACAATTGAGTCCGTCTGATTTGAGTGTGTATCCAAACCCACAGCGACATTTCTTCTTTCCTGTGTCTACGGTACATATATGTTCGCATCCTCCATTATTGACCATGCAAGGAGCTGAGAAATTACAAGTAATTTAAATAATTTTAATTTTCAACCTTACAAGTAACAAGCAAGAAACTTTTTTTTTAAAATATAGATTCACGTTCTTATACTCACATTTCTCTATCAGTTGAATGCTTTTATCAAACACTGCAATGTCCAAAATTTTCTGAACGTTTGTTAGATTTAAAGAACCCTGCATAGCTTTCGTGTGGATGTTGAGTGTTCGAACAGAATTCTTGATATTAGTAACGAGAGCATAATCCTGTAAGGACAAAAAAAGCTCAATGAACATCATTCTGAACGTTAGTGAGAGGAACCACAGTGTTGTAGTAAAGCGTCTGTAAAACTTACCTTATATACAACAACCTTGCTGTCGCTTCCTACGGAATTCAAAGCTAACAGGCTACTCCCGTCTGGAAGTATACTTTTGAGCTCCCCTTTATCAATGAAGAATAGCCTGCAAAATTCAGATAGTATTTTACCGAAATAATTTATGTCAGTCAGCAGTAAACATATATGTCAGATATAATTGTCAAAGTACATGGTGGTACTCTGGTGGTACTCTGATTTCTGTGGTTAGGTGCGTACATACTTTCTGTATGAATAATCATAAAATAATCCAGATGGGCTATGGAGTGTGGCTTTCTCCGCTATTCTCCATCGTTTCATTCCGTCAAAGCTCCCGCCCTCAATACTGTATTGTCCGTTTTTATTTGATATCCAGTACAATGACCTAAAATATCGAAATTCATCATAGCTTTAAGTCTTCTTCTTTTTAAAGTTCTTCATTCTTTAACCTTCTTCCAACAAAAAATGAGTTACATAAATGGCCTATATGCACTTATTTTATCTCATATTAGAAAACGTATCGTTCTTTTTTCTTTTTTAAAATAAACATATTTATCAAGGTGTTGCCAAAGCTGAATAGTTTCGGTGAACACTAAATCGTACAATATCTCTTAACTAATGAACAGATTCGTATTTACTACAGAATCGTCACGTGTAACCGTTTTTCCTCTTATTAAGAAATCATCTATTTGAGTGATGAATGTCAACTGTCATGTTATGACATGCAAGGAGTGTACAATGGCAAATCATCGACTCATTTAGATTAGGGAATGTGACAGTTGATGCTTCGCTCGACTGACCAAATTGCTTTTAGATATAAATGAATTAGATGATCTAGTTTCTTTGTCCTACATTGAAGTCTGAAGTGTGAACAGAATAAAAACGTCCATCTTAAATCTTCCGGTCAAATTATTTTTTGTGTCGTCCATTAATATATATATATATATAGAGAGAGAGAGAGAGAGAGAGAGAGAGAGAGAGAGAGAGAGAGAGAGAGAGAGAGAGAGAGAGAGAGAGAGAGGTGGGGGTTTGGTTATCTTCATACTCACGAGTTATGTGGGTTAATTGTAAGGTATGTGGGGCGATCAAGGCCCCAGAAAATGGTGGCTTCTTGTCGGACGTTGTCTGCTGTAGTAGTAACCTTAACTTTCCCGGAGTCGTCCTCTGACCAGTATACATCATCATTGACCCAATCGTACACAAGTCCTACAAACCAACGCCAAACCATTGAACAATTCTAAACTTCTAAAATTTAAATTAAACTTTGGAGAAAAAAGAAAGTGTAAATTAATGAAAAGGAGCAAAATTTTAAATTGCACATATAAATCAACTTACACAATACAGTGGTTTTAAATAAATTTTTCTAGGGGAAAACATAAAACGTATAATGAGATTCTTAGAAAACAACATATTTATACCAGATACTGAGGATGTAGTTGCTATGATGGAAGTGACATTGAGTACAATGTCGTGTTTCTGGATCCTCCTGCTTACGTCGTCCGTGAAATAAATCTTGTTCTGGTTGGCGTCGACAGCTAGGTGAGTGATATTGTGTTTCCAGGAAAGGAAGCACCGGGCATCGCTTTCATGACCCGTAATCACCCGGATGTCCAGCATGCACAAGTCTGTACCATTGGCTACCAAGAGCCCTTTACCATACAATGTATGAGAGACTGAAATGAAACAATGTAAAGTTGGGATTATACTACAGACAGGCTGACCACAAATTTTTTCCTAATCGCGATGTTATAAATTATTAAAATGATAATAACAAACATACGATTAATCATTTTTCTTGTTTCACGCGTTACAAGACCTGATTTACCTTTACAGCTTTTACCGTCCCTGTCAAGTTCTTGTCCTTCTTTGCAAAGACATTTAGCACCAGTCGGGGTATTTGCGCAAAATTGGCTGCAACCTTTCTTTTCGCATTCGTCTGAAAAAGAAAGATATTCTTTAATTAGCTTTCATATCATGGAAATTTTTTGAAATTATGATCATCTATCAAAAAAATGTTGCATAATATTTGTACATTATAGTATCTTAATCGTGTGGTAGATTTTAAGAGGTGACGTACGGGGAACTCTTTTCTGTAGGTCTTTGTCGTACACCTCCACACTCCACGGCTGCTGAGTCGCAAAAGTGGTTGACCACACCACGGAACCGCTCCTTTTGTCCAGACACAAAACCTCATTCTCCTGAAACTTTGTTAGGCACACCACATCCTAAAATAAGATATCAAACAAACAATTTAAATTACATATTGTTTTTTTCTCCATGAAGTTGAAGTTTGATGGATCGAGATTCAATACATCTATCATTTGAAGTGAATACTTAAGATTTCCCATACATATATTTTTTGATGGATTTTAATTTGGGTTTCTTCCCCAAAAGTAAAAGTTGCCAGACCTTGTACAGAGTGAGTCCACTCATCATGATGTAGATATTGGTGGAGCGCCGCACCAGTCGTCTGTCGGTGCCGTCATATTTAGCCGTTTCTAGAGCATTCCTGCCGATGTCTATCCAGTAGATCCTTTCTTCCTCTGTATCCACCACTATGTCAGGGACTTTTGAAACCGAGGTAATGATGGTCTTCCGGTTTTCGCCGGCCAGATCGGCACGCTCTATAACCGTATTGGCACCATGCTCAGCAACAAACAAATATCTTAAAAAAATAGATCAAACATTCTTAATTATTTTTACAATAACTGAAAATCTCGAAGCATTTCGATAACCAGATTTCGCTCACTTACCCTTTAATAGGGTCCAAACTCAAAGCTAGCGGGGACCAGAGTCCATCATGCATGATAATTTTGTACATAGTCTTATCCTCGGTATCGACAGGTTGTACACCAATCCAGTTGTAATAGTCATCTGTCCAATAGATGTTCCGAGAAAGCCAATCGAACGCTATCTGGGATGTAGCGGAGTGCGACACCCCCTTATGCATGAGGGTCACGTTTCTTTCAGTATCATTCATCCAGATGTTGAAATGGTGCATCTTGTAGAGACTCTGGGACAGACCATCCAGAACATACATGGAATGATTCCATGGGTCACACGCCATACTAAGAACGTCCGTACGACCGAAGAAATACAAAAACCGGTGACCTGATTTGTCATCCGTCGTGTCTTTAGAGTTCACAAAGTTGTCTACCCTGCCGGGGAATGTGACTATCTCACTGACATGATCGGGGAGTAAGGAGACCACCAGTCCGCGGTCCTCTTCTGCAAATGTATATACATGATATCACTAGATTTAAAAACTTATAGCATGCTAACTTTTCATTTGTCAGTTCATTTGTCAGTGTTACTAGCGAATCTCAGAGAGAGAGAGAGAGAGAGAGAGAGAGAGAGAGAGAGAGAGAGAGTTCTTAATACTAAAACTCGGGTCATTCATGAAGCAACACTTGGATTTTCTACTACTTGAAGTACTGCCTGACTTCTCGCGCCTTATAATGATGACATACACGTGTATGTTCAAGTAGCATGTATAAGTAGCCCTATTGTTAAAACAAGTCAAGTGTATTTAAGATATGAACTGGCTCATTCATGAAAGCTAGATACATGTAATTTAAACTTTGTAAAACATAGATTTGATATGCATGTAGTACAATACTTGATGCATCATTCTACTGTAATGTTTGATGGGACTTGTGTTATGTTAAATAAATATATTCAATGTGCAGTTTTTATTCAATTTACTATGAATTTACTATGAATTAATTATATAACTCTATACAATCAACTTTACATCGTAATTTTTTAATGAGTAAATTGATTTGAATGATGTTTCAAAATGATGCATGTCTTGCATGATTGAAGTACAAAAAAATAAAATTAGCCTTTGTTTTATTGTACGCATTAAACAACTTATACTTTTTTATCACTTTAGCACATTTCGCGTTTCCAATTACATGTGCGTGGTATACAGTCTCTTCAAAAGAAAATTTCAAATAAATTTTATCTTTTTATCAAAGAATGCAATGCTGATCTAATTACCAAAAATAGCCCCGGGGACACTAAGAAAACCAACTCAAAGAAAAATAGATAGCGTTATCGATAGCAAGTATGTTATCAAATCAATGATTTGTGCAGTTGGCTTTACACGATAGGCAAATATTTACATGTGTTTTCACGTTTGTTTTGTGTGTAAATGCAAATAAGAAAGATCCCCAAGGTTGTGTATATGTTATCCCTCCAAGGTCTAATGACATTCTTTTGAACGTGTCAGACTGGAATGAACTAACGTCTTAACATTCAGAAACTAATAGGACAATAAGAACTGAACTACAAGACTGACATAACATTTGTGTGAAAAAAGTCAATATTTCCATGGCTGACCTTTTTAAAACAACTACAGACTTGCAGATTTTTGGATATTTTTGCAAATCACGACTATTGGAATAAATTTCACAGAAGCCTTCAAAGAAAATGATTTTAATTTGATAAAGTCACAGACTTTGTTGTGTGGTCATGACTGAATTTGAATGGCTACAATCTGTTAATCCGTGCAAACAATTAATAAATTAACGGAAAAGCGAACAGTGGCATACTGGTTAAGTAAGGCCAGTGGGCATTAGTTCATCGCCAATCATACATGAAGGTTCTGTCCTCATTTACATAAAAATGCTCTCGACAAAATATGCTGCACGAAATTGAAGTCAAACGACCTGCTAGCAAAAGTGCTGGATATACATTCAGGGCATTTATGTGAGAATAAAGATATATATATCGTCAAATCCCTAGTTACTTATTTCGACCAAACTTCATGGTTTTATCTATAAATAACATTAACTGTCCATAGAAGTATACACTGAACGTCATTTAAATTATGTCTTCATATTTTGAAGTCACGACTGTTTCTTACCATTCAGAATTAAAATTTAATGCAAATATTATACATGTACTTCTGAACTATTTTCACACGCTGCTATTAGTCTTTTCTAGACTAAGTAAACCTATCTTAAAGAAATGGGGTAGGGGGGAGGGGTGAAAGATTCAACAATCCGAAAGAAAAGTCATATTGGGTTAATTGATCAGAAAGAGAGGTATATATTCCCTGAGGCTACCATCAGCTATATTGAAAGGTTAAAAATTCGCTTTGTCCAGTTTCAGTCGAATGACTGTGAATTCAATGCTCAAATACCTTGACCATTGAAAAGAGAATTATTGTCAAAAACGCTAGGCTAGAAAATGAACAGGGGACGAAAATGTCTGTAAATGCTGACATTTGATGGTGGTCGTCTATGATTTTGCACACAGATCTTAAAAATTTTTACAAGTATATTAACGAAGATAAATTGCGACTTATATCATTACGTAATCCTATCATCTAATTTGCACATTGCTTGAGATCTTTCCGTTCTTTATATGAGGCAGTGCCCCAACAGAACGATCACCGTATCAACAGAAGTCTACTATTGGATAACATCGTATCCCTGGGCATAAACACAACTTTTACGGCTAATACCAAAATACTAGGTTGTGGAGTACAGAGCAGACGATCCAATCAAATTCACTTCTAAAACCCAAGAAAACACAGTTTTTAAAATTCCATTTTTTTTTTAAAAGAAGAGTTAAAACTTAGCATGCATAATATGCAGAATGCAGAAAGTTGTATTAAAATTAACATCACGATCGCAAATTAGAGTAAGGAAGTAGTGGCTAATGTTTTGCGGACAAGACAGGTGTGTTATGATCACTCAGTAATAAATGTCAATCATCTGTCAATCAGGACAATAATCATCCAGGTAAAAAAAAAGTATTAAAGGAAAAGTATTAAGTTTCTCTTTTTGAGGATAAAAAGTTCTACAGGTAGGTTAAAAAAAAATACTTTTTTTAATAAAGAAAAAAGAAAAAGAAAAGAGAAAATTAGCCAAAATTACCTTGACATGTGACAGCGATCAGCAAACCAGCAAAGTGAAAAAGAATCTTCCAAATCAATGCCATTTTCCTCTCAAGCATATTTTTTTTATTCTTTAAAATAAACGGTCCTCGACTCCCCCTTTCTTAAATCCGAATCATCCAAGGTCCGTTCTCCGAGTGACCGTTCCGCTTCCTTTTTTTAATGAAATAGCATAGCTCCCCTATGTACCTATGCAATATAACGAACCTTTCCACGGATGAATGCTTTTTTCGGAAGATTTTTATCAATCGTCCTTCTGGCCGTTTCGCCAAAACACGAAAACCAGCGTCATCTTAAACAGTTAGAATACGAACAAAAAAAAACATTTGCATATGTCACTGTTTCAAAACGTCGTGGTAATAAATGAGCGAAAATTTGTTTATCCGACCGGGCAAAACATGATGACGGGTTTATGACATAATGAACTGACACCTCGCTTGTGTGATTTTAAAAATGCGACCTCTACGGCGGTTTTCATTAATTTACAGTGTCTTGAGAGGTCCCGAGTGATCATCTTGGTGAATGAAGGGATGAAAACAAACACTTGTTAGGTTATGTCAATCAAACGCATATCAAGGACGCTTACAGAAGCAGCATACTTCTTGTCTTACATTGTTTCTATTCTGGCAATGCGCGTGTGTCATGTAAATATTAAAGTTCAAAGGTGTTTCATTTCGGACAATGTGTGTATTATATGATGTTTTTTTATTAACGTGTAATATGACATAAATTATGTTTTTTTAGCTGTATGAATAAGCGTCTTATTTAACGACAATGTATCCATACAACAATGTCCAGGAGTTCCTCCTTATATCTACTGGACTATGATTCCCTGTAAATCACAACAACACAGGTGCGCACACATTTTCTGAGAAATAATAACAACAGAAAATTGTGCAAATGACTTTTTTCTTATAAATATAAAAACGAGACTTTTCGTAGTAAATGCCTGACCAGTAAATAGACGAAGAATCGACTTATCCATATTTTGTCTAAAGACGGATATGGCTTAAGGGTTGGCTTAAGATGGCTTCAATTACCCAGTGGCGCGCCAAGCCTATTGAGAATGTAAGATAATCATGTTGTTAAGCCAATTATCTTTGCGTTACGTGTTCATTTTGCTTTGCATGATTGTGTTTCTAAAATTCCATGGCTTCTTATCTTTATATATATCAAACGATGTGAGAACGTTTGTTTTTCTCCATGGTTTGCCCGCGTGCCTGCGTTTCGCGTTTCAAAATGCGTTAATTACTTTTTGGACAAATTCAACGCACTTTGAAAAAAAAAATAAAATAATTTCAAAGTGAGTTAATATCGATATATTAACGCACGTTAAAAAAAAATTGTGCAGGGTTTGGTCGAAATAAATTGAGTCAACAGCAAACTGGAGAAATTGTAAAATAATGAGAAAAGGGATAAGCTTTGCTGATTACAATTATTTCATTAACGGTCTGACCACTAATGCAACTTTATATCATTAGTGGATACTGTATCATTAGAGGTTGCTACACAGCTCATTTTCTCATTATCACTGTACTTTATTAACAGCAAAGCTTACCCCTTTTTGTCGTTATTTTACAATTTCTCCAGTTTGCTTTTTATCATACATTAAGGAAAGAAAAATAAAGTGTAGAGGGCCTTCTTCACATGTAATTTTGAATGATGTGTTATAGTAGTAACTGTATTGTTTATTTGGTTGCCCCCCCCCCCCCCCCCCCCGTTCTCCAAGACATTGATAAAACATATTCATTAGTGTGTGCAAATCGCCATACTATCAACTTATTAATAAGTCGGATCCCAGAATTTGCAATTGCGTGGACCCTGAGGTCCACGCAGAAAATTAATAAGCGAGGTTAAACCGGATGCTATGGAGAAAATTCAGCCTGCGCATGAGCTAGCCTGGTTCCTGTGCGTAATCACTCGGAACTACTCGGATGTCTCGCGCACTCGAATGTTTGTATGGAGCGTAGCGGAATCAGCCGAGGATTGCCGATTGGTGCGTAATGGGTAGCTCAGGGAACCAGGCTAGCACAGTTTTATCTGAATCGGGATCGGGATTCCATGCCATATGCACATGTATGTAAGTTCAAAGGCGCTGTAATTGTAAAGTTGTCGGTAAACAGAAACAAAGTATTCCTTTTAAAGAAATGATTGGCATGTGATATAAACTGTCAGTATTATGAAATAAGTTAAGGTTATGCCGAAACTACAACATGCATCAAATAGCATAATTTGCAATGTTTTGTTATTTTCTGAATACACTATAGCTGAATTTTACTTTTATAGAAGGCGCGGCTAGAGTACTTCCCGATTAAAATTATTTAAGCATTTAAGTATGAGTGAATAATTATGTGACTGTATATAATAAATTTTTGTCACTGTATTAAAGTTTAAATCTCAAGAAAAATGCATCAAAATATGAAATGATTTACACAAAGCTGTCACTGCAAAGTTAACAAAGGTAGTGCGAAGCGTAATGTGCGCAAATAGTAGAATTCGCCGAATGCCTTATACTATACATGCAATCTTCATTAACATAGATCATAATTATTTTAGAAGTATGAACCTTTTAAATTCTGAGATTAAAAGTCAACTATACATATACATAATACAACGTACAAATTTAGTAGTTAAAAGCAGGGGGCTAGAGTTGGTAGAATCTGTGATAATTTTAAGGCTTTCACGTCTTCGTTGAAAACACATGCAAATGGTCCACGTATTGCAGTCCTTTTTTAAAGGACAGCAACTTGTTTATACATAAATGAGTAATTTTTTCACATTACGTTGCCACAGAGCTTATATGAACGTTCGTTATTTGTTTTTAGACAAGCAGTCTAAACAAAGTACTCCATTATTATACAATATTGTTAAAAGGTTCTGTTAAATCTGAATGTTGTTGTACACAAATAACATTGGAGAGGCTACTTAATGTATACGATCAATTTTGTTTAATACTTGCTTACATTTACAAGGAAGAAATATTTGTCTATGAAAGGACATTGAAGAATCTAAAATAGACTCGATAGGGTCAAGATAAACCATGGATTAATGAAAAAAAAAGATTAGCGCAATTTAAAGAGGTTGCTATGGTAATAAAGTGTACAAGATAGAACAATTATGTGACGTACATGTACATGTATATTGTACACAGGCGTGATGTCAAGGATTCTCAAATACACATGTACTCCACAACACTCTACTCTTGTTTACATAACAAGATACGAGTAGATCATAATAATTATTACATTATGTACAAATATTACAGATAGTTTTTATTTTTACTGACTATCATACACCGGCGTTTTAGAGCTACAATTTCTTTTTCTCATTTAGTTATCAATGATTCTTTTAAACAAAACAAAAAGCATTCATTTCCATTAACATCAAAATGATGCAATTACTTTCACTTCATTAACGACTTGTGCTTTTTCACATGATGGTCATTTTCAATTAATCATTTTGACATAGATAATGAATCACATCTAATTAAGACCATGTGAGCAAATTAATTAAGCATGTAAAGTTAACTTGTCTAATTAGATTTGGTAGATTTTGATGAGTTACTTTCATGGGCGACAAAAGGAGTTTTTAAAACTTTACGCTTTACCGCACAACATATTTTCGAAATAGGTAAGAGACGAAACAGTGAGTGGGATAATTCAATAATGGACGGCATCAATTACGAAAAGAAATTTACAGACTAAATTTCAAAGCAAGAGCCAGCGATCCCAAACAATGAACGGTTTGATTTTAATGGAAGACGTTCATAATATAATTGATGTCGTTCATCATTGAGATAGTCGATGTGCTTTTCTTCTTGTTACCAAATACCCAAAATACACAACAGACTTATTCTTTGGCATTGAAAACAACCCAAGTTTGTGTTCGTCAATTTTTCACAATGTCTATAAGACCAATCCACACTTTACATAAGTTATGACCCTTTGGCCGCCATCTTTGGGAAACCCCCCCCCCCCATAGATTTCTCACAGTAGCCTATGTAGTTTATAGGTTTATAACTTTGTCATTTGACATTAAAAATCCGTTTCCCGTCTGTATTTTGATTGCCCGAGGATGGGGCAACACACATATTGAATGAATAAATTAAGTTCCAAACGATTTCATCACAGGACACCCAAATACTTGGTTGCATAAAGAAGGAAAATTATTTTTTTCTCTTTTAACCTTTGGGTTGAGCCTGCAAAGGGAAACAACTTTTGCAAAGTGTGGAATGGACTGATTAAATTAAAATTACATACTTATGTACTGTACTGCATACAGTAGTCAGGTATGTAATATCAATTAATTTTATTTATAGCCGTCACTATGATAACTACTTACATAATAATTCTTTCCTTTTCGCTTTGTACATTTTATTCTATTCTTTTTACCGCCATTCTTATCCATGAACTAGAACATTTAACAGTAAATCACATTTGTCATTTCCAAAAACTAAATTATTTCCAAATTAGGTTAACTACCGAAATTTAAGAAGAACTTTTTGAAATACACAAATTAACATTCAATAATTAGCATGCTTGAATCGATTAGTTTGCACACAACACAGCCGAATAATTATGTCAGCGGCTCAGCACTAAGGTGGTATTTTTGGCACCCGTTAAACAAGCAGTTCCTAAGAAAATCAAATGTGTAAAAATCAAATGTGTTAACATTGTGGTAAGAGTTTATTATTTCATATTTACATGTACATCCATTAAGTATGATTCCCTCTATTTCTTATGGAAATTAATTGTAATTCACAGCTCTATATAGAAACTGACAGGACTGAAATCCGCAAGGTCCATATCCAGCATAAAACACCAAATGGCCATTTTGTTGTTAAAATATTTACATTCACTATATATTTTATCCTACATTTCTCAAACAGATCGATTGTAATTTACAGCGCTATAGAAACTAAAAGGGCTGAAATATACACGATCCAGTTCTAACCTTTTTATCGATTGGTCGAAACCTTTAGTAGCCATGAAAGAAAATCACGGACTGCACGAATTAATCATGATGATGCCAGAATCAAATACTTGGCTATTTCTTTCAACGTACTGATGTACATCAACAATAATTTACTTACTTTTACCTACTTTTTATGATAAAATTAATAATTTGCAAGGAACACATAAATATAAATAATAAAGTGCTATCTTTGACGATTCATGCGGACTATATGAAGGTAGCGATCATTGAAGGAAAATATTTACATAACCCGCTAACTTTTGTTATGCATTTTTTTTTGCAATGTCTTCATATCCCACATGAATCACCAAAGAAGTTTAAACAACTTCTTTTTTCATTTGTCTTGTGGAATATTAATCTTTACCAATAAAAATCCAGTAGGTAAATAATTCCCTAAAATGTGATTTTCCAATATGATAATATGTTTTTTATACGAGATTAAATTACTAGTACTTCATAGCTGTGAAATTCGAAAACAATTCAAACGGAATTGAAAACCAAGTATGAAATTAAATTTCCTTTAGAAAAACTACCTGTTTGAAATAAATGCATTAAAAACCTGTTGGGGAGTTCAGAAATTGTTTTAGAGATATTCTACAGGAAAATTATTTCCCCTTTAGCAAATGTAACTTTCCCATGAGATATTTTTAAAATTTTGATACCCCATCTGTCTTGTAAGAAACACTAAAAGCAAAGTGGTTATATATTTTTTTAGCAATGTACTTTCATATGACATAAATGGACTTTAAGGAAACTGTGCATTAACTAATAATGTTCATGCATTCAAATTATTGGCATAGATATACATGTATTATGCACGATTTTCAATTTTGACCTGCTCTTTTTAAACCATATTAAACTAGAATATTAATATTTTCCAGTGTTTATGTAGGTGATAAAACTTACACGATAATTGACATGTGGCCTGAACTGGGCGTGTTTAATAGCATCAGGTGACTGTTTTGCGCTACAACATGGTTATACACAGTTTGCACGACATGGAAACATGATGTGTTTAGTGACGTACACTGGTGGGGGACCAGGGGGTTTGCATAATTACACATAATGGAATTAGCGTAAAAATTCGGTTAATTTAACCATGATGAATTATTTGATCAATACTGTAATGTAAATATAAGTAATAAGAATCGTTCTTTGACTTGTTTACGGGGAATAAAACACTTTACAGGTCACTTAAAAACCACATCTAAATATGTCGAGTTCGGTAATGAATGGCCAGGTAGAGTGTCAGATATGCCTGATTTTGTGTCTATAAACTCCATAGGTTCTAGATACCCTGTATCGCTGGGACTCTGTGGGTATATCCCAGCCGGTGAAGAGTTAGACTCATGAACAGGTTCACATTCATTTTGTCTTGAATCATCAAATGTGGATGATTCAGGTTGAGTTATAGGTTCACAGCTATTCTGCAGCGAATCAGGAAATTCAGGACAGCCATCTTTTGTAACGTCTAAGTAAAAATTATAACTTGAACACGTTGGAGCAAAACTTGCATCAGTGTCGCCAGATTTTGGACTGCTGTAATTGGGCTCGTTTCGGTTTGCAATAATTTCGTACTTTTTTGTCACTATGGAAACATGTTCGTCTTCTATTTCGTCGTAAATATCTGCAATATCGTAAAGACTGGCGTTATTCCTTCCGTTTTTGCGTTCCGGTACGCTCTTTTGTTTCTGACACTTGCTATGAAGTTGAATGCCTATTATCAAAACGAGAAAAAAACATACAAGGCTTCCGACGATAATTATGACGGACGTCTGTGAGGCATGATCTGGGGGAACGCCCGTAGAACCAGGCATTGGAGTTGCCTCTGGAGACGGTAGAGCCAGGTATGTAGAACTGAACGATCCGGCAGTCCACATTTTGGTGGTGGATTTTAGCAATGAGGAAGACCGTTCCGCCATCATGCGTCGAGTTTTCGTAGTTTCTGTTGTAGAACTTATCGTTGACTGTATTGACTGTTCCGATGTCTGTGCTGTAGTCTGCATTGTTGATTCTGTGTTTATATAGATGTGCATATACTTATAAAAATATACATGCTTAGTCAATATACAGTAATAAGTTATGTTGTATCATAATGTTTCCTGCAAGCATTGTACCTATGTATATTCAATGTTCTACTGTTTCGGCATATTTGTTAAAAACTTGTAAACAAGATAAATATACCATATATAAATAGTAGGCAGCGAAATATTCGCTATTTCTGATTTTCCTGTATCTAAATTTTATAAGTGTCTTAGAGAACCTATCATTGGAAATGGTCATTGATTTGATTGATTTGATTTGAACATATTTTATTGTATATATTTATTAGATACAATGATGTTCATTCGATAGCATGAAAAAATCCAAAGATTTATCGTATAAAACGCTCCCTCTAGCTTGTTAGGTTTAAATACACGGTTGAAAATAAAAAGTCTACGGGGATTTTGCATTGCAAGCGAGATGATAGTACCCGGATGATAATGTTGAAAAAATTGTGCGAGGTATTCCGTGTGACTTCGGAATCGAGAAAAGATGTCAACATTTCCCACTCTAAATCTACGTAAGAAATCTGTTTTCGTTCCTGTGATTTTTTTCGATTGAAATACGATAATATATCAATAAAGATATTTTGGATCTAGGATATTTTCCTTTTAATCGATTTCAATTGCTTTTCTTTTACAGATATAAGCTTCTTCTTTTTTAAAATTAAAAATAGCCCCAATATGCTGCAAAAATATCTTGGGACAGACTGTCCATGTGAATCACCTACCTGGACATCCATGCACGTTGTGACATAGGTGTTGTAAACAATTACAGGTAAATCGGCACAAATATCCATAAGACGGATAGGTGCACGGTGTACAATATCTTCCAAAATAACCTTCCAAGCATTCTGTAAGAGTGGTCAAAAAAGATCAACGATATATGTTCAAGAATTAATTAGGTACCACTAATCTTTGCTAACTTGCAGATATTATTAGAATAGCAGTGAATTTTAGCAGAGTATATTACACTGCAGTTTGTTTTAAGAAAGAAAGACTTTCAAACTCGACTTGCTAGTTACTATAGTATGACAAAACACTAGTTACTTGTTATTCTGAAAATGTTATAAATCATGGTAAGAATAGGATTGCTGTCTTACCCTCGCACGTTCCATTTATACGATGATAATGACTGCAACATACGGGATTTCCTCTACAAATGAACAAAATCGTTATATTACATTTAATGGGTTGAAGGTTTGAAGAGAATTGCTCGTTTTTCAGTAGCTTTGTACCGTTTGAATGTTATTTCTAACCAATTGTTGCCCAAAAAATGTTTCCTCGTGCATCAACATTTTAAACAAAATGTTCACTACTAGGTCCGTATAAACAAAATACAACTCAAACAATCCTTTGTTAAAGGCGTTAAAATTTGTTGGACAGAGACGCCAAGCCTTGGAGGAATATATAAATACGAAAAGGAAATGTTCGGATGGATTAAAAGTATGGCTGGTATAATATTGATGACCAGGAAGGGACTCAACATGGAATTCATAGATCATATTTGAATTAAATTCATTATAAAAAATTTAAATATCTTCTGAGGAACAAAGAGGCTTAGTCTGTTAATCGCAAAAGTTTCAATTATGACCCTTGGAGCCCTTACGATCTTGAGAGAAATGCCATTCTTTTGGAATTGAGCGCTTGAATGAATATTTAAGAATAGAAGCTTTAAGTAAATGGCATGAAAAATATCTTTGTCTCATCCAACCTTGTGAACAGAGGACCACGACCGAGGGTGGCGGAATTGTATTAATTTTTTTAGTGCAAAATGAAAGATATTGTCTGAAAATAATTTGCACAAAAAATTAAGTGTTTAATCAAATCATCAAGGAAATCCAAATTGGGGATGGGTTCAAAAGTAACATAGATGCAATATTGAAGGACTTCTATAGAAATTGGAAACTAATTCAGAAAAATTAGTAAAATCATAAATGAAGTCATTTTACAGTATAAATGCAATGACCCCTCAATTCAAATGTTACTAAATAAACTTCAATATTAACTTGGAAGGAAGCTACATGCAGCATGAAGAAGCACCAAGTTTATTCATACCAGAAGCAATCGCGACACATTTTGGAGGGGGGGGGGGGGGTTCTTAAAAATCTTTATTTAGTACACTTTTATCTTTACCTTAAACTATAGTGTTTTAGAGTTAACATAGCTGGGAAAGGGGCGGGGGTGTTAAAAAAAATCTTCAAGTTGATTTTGTGCGGTTAATCTTTTACTGGATATAAATATTTTCAAAGCTGTCACAAGTTTTCATCAATAAACGACAAGCGAGAGTTTAGAAGGGTCTACAATACTTATAGGGTTTAGAATCTAGAACAGATATAAAACCTACAATGCTTTACTGTTTTGTTGCAATATGGAAACAAACAAACCAGAACACTGGCTAGGATTTGTCAAAGGTTTTCACATTAATTTGTATGTGTATATGATAATGTGAGTCAATTAATATGTAAATTCCTCGTGCTGCAATTTGAATCACTATACAAATGCTTATGAATAAGTTTTCTTGTTTATTGCTTTATAGTGCAGCAGTTTAGAAATTGTATCGTGAAATCATATGATTCATTAACAGTTGGAATTAGATCTCATAAATACAAGAAAGTTTTTTTTTCCAATGTATCTGATTTAAGGTTAAGTCATGAATCTTCTGCTTCAATTGATTTTTAAGTCAATAATTAAAAACATGAATATTTGCATTTAAAATACATTGTATTCATGCATTGTATTCATGCTATGCTATTATCATGTTTTGTGCATAAAGTATAGTGTACACTTAATGGTAACAGAAAAGTACAATATCTATCCATACTGTCTTTGAAATATAAACATAAAACTATTTGTATATATATATTTCCCGGTAAATACAATATTGTTTCCTTAAAATTAAGTGAAATCACTGAACTATTTTAAACAAATGTGAATAAAGTTATATATGAATAAGCAAAAGAGTAATGAAACTCACGCTTTGTAACCACACACGCCGTTTTTGGTGTTCATTTTTACTGAAATGCGGAACTATTTTAAATCAATGCATTCTATATGTACTATTATTAAATAATTTCAATATTTATGCACACAGGCACTTGACAATGTTTTTACGCATATGCTGCTTTGCCGATGATACTTCCAGGTTGTAGACCATCTAATTTCCTGATTACATGTATAAAAATACAACGTTTTTGAAATACATCATAATCAATAGAAAATGTATTAAAGACATTAATTTATTATACAAATTTTATTATATAATTTTTGTAGTCCAGCTAAACTGGAGATTGAAGTAGTGTCCTTTTTTTTTTAATTACATACTTAGTAATATATATACTAGTATATATATATATATATATATATATATATATATATATATATATATATATATATATATATATATATTATATATATATATTATATATATATTATATATATATATATATATATATATATATATATATATATATATATATATATATATATATATATAACACGAAATTAACCGCTGTGTATTATAAAAGGATCACAATAAAGTTGCAGTAAAATTTTCATAAAAACATTAAACGCTTTAACTTGATGGGCTGATATTTGTATAATTGAATGTACATGAGTTATATTAAATGAATAGTTCTGATGATGATAATTCATGGAAATTCCTTGTATTAAACAATTCATCGAGAAGAGCTATCATCTCTGATTATTGTATGTTTTGATGAGGTAATTGAACATCTTTATAGGCTAAGCGGTTTTTAAAAAAATATCCAATTTTCTGATTGGTGATAATTGTAATAGTGACATTTTTGTTTATTTTCCAAAAATGATTAAATATACACAAATCAAGAAAACAAGTTCATGAACTTACATTTATTATAATATCAAGCAATAGCACAAAATAAGTATGTTTACATTTATTATCACAAAAATATTATAATTTATGTACATGTAATTAGTCAAACTCATTTGAAAACTTCGAATATAAGAATCATAAATAAAGATTTAAAGATCATCACAACGAATACCAGCATTCGGTGACATTCCTATCCAGTATTTTGTACCTGATCGTCCGTTATCAGTAAATAAGCAGTTCACCATGTAAGGATGTGACGTGTGCATAAAGTACCTTGAACTGCAAATTTTATCAAGTACTGGTAATTTAAAATAACTTACATAATCAGTTTTGTCCTGTTTGCTTCAGTTTTTATTGTTATTCTACATCGAGATAATTTTCTTTTTGTATGTTTTGCTCTTCATTAACCAGACTTGAATCCACTTTCTGAAAAGCTTCCTTTGGATTATTTTCACCAGTCTCTTCCTGCATTTCATTTCTTGGTGGCGATGCTACAAGATCTGTGTAACCATTACACAGTTTGGCTACTGGATCAATGTACAAATTATCTTGGCTCTGGGTAGGGCTATGACAAATATTACCATCCCTTGTTGTCTTTGAATAAACGCAGGTTGGAGCGAGGTTTTTATTAGGTTTGTCAAATTTTGGACTGATGTTGGAAGAAGTCGAGCTCTCTGCATCATTCTGATTTGCAACAACATCGTACTTATCTGAGACCATTGAGACATGACCGTCTTCAATGTGGTTGTAGACATCTTCCATTTCGTAGAGGTTATAAGATTTTCACCAATTTTTCGCCTAGATGCGTTTTTCCGTTTCAGAAATTTGCTGTGGATTTGGATGCCTAGTATGAAAATGAGAAAGGAACATACAAGACCCCCGACGATGATAATGACAGACGTCTGTGACGTATGCTTTGGGGGAACGCCCGTAGAACCAGGCATTGGAGTGGCCTCTAGAGACGTCAGAGCCAGGTATGTAGAACTGAACGATCCGGCAGTCCCCGTTTTGGTGTTGGTTTTTAGCATTGAGGAAGACCGTTTTGTCATCACGAGTCGAGGTTCTGTTGTTGCTATTGTTGTTAGTATCGTTGGCTGTACTGACTGTTCAGATTTCTGTGCTGTAGACTGATTTGTTGATTCTGTGTATGCACAAATGTGATAAATAAACTCTTTGCATTGAAGCATTAGAATTAAAATTAGATCGGAAGACCGAAAATCAAATCAGATGAAAAAAGTATATGCCAGAAAAGAAAATGTATAGATTTTTTTATGTGACGTTTCTTTAAAACCAGTATAATAATTTATGCCGATTTAAAGCATTTACTGGGTTTTTGTATAAAATATATGACCAGTCTTTTTTATCGCTTAAATTTTAAAATGGGTTTCATGTCTAGATTAAGCATGCCTGTTTGCCTTTTCTGTATTTCCAATACATATCCCTGACATTTTCTGAATTAGATATCATTACTGAATAAATTTGACATTCAAAATCACCTTTGGTTAGTGTAATTTGTCCATTCATTGACTACTCATACGGCACAACTAACAAAAAGTTCACACAAACCATAGAAAATGCATTTAAGTCCTTCTCTAGACCATTGAAAGCAATATTTGTTTTAAGAAAGAAAGATGTGAAAATAAACAAAAAATGCTATCTTTGATGATTTATGCGGGCTGTGAAGGTCTAACGATCATTGCAGAAACCGCGTTAGTGCCATGCCCACATGAATCACCAAAAGAAGGTGTAATAGAAATTCAAATCCTCTGTGAATCGTTTCAATATAAGACACCGTACTTATAAGATAAAAAGGAATGATTTAGTATATTTTTGAAACATAATTTCATTGTTCTACGACAAATAAATCGATAAATGCTTTCAAATATTAATATGGGTTTTCTGGAACTTTTATTAACCAGTATTTTAAAAAAAAATGTTTGGGAAATTTTTCATTTCTGTATGTAAAAAGGAAGATCTGAACACTTTTGGGATAGTTTGATTAGATAATGGTATTGTAATTATGCATTTATTGTCATTTGACAACAATTTTTAAAAGACAAATCAGAACAACAAAAACTTGATATGTAAAAGAATTAAGAGAATATATCCGTAATGAACAAGAAATCATGTGAGAATTTGATATTTTAAAGGTTAACAAAAGGTTGTGTTTTAACACACCCATTGTCAGGTTGTAAAAAGTTTACAAGAAATCTGTTTTGCAAACAACGTGAGAGTAACAAGTGACGGTGTTGTAAAATTAAGCGTTGTGGTCCAAGAATCTCCGAATGAAAAAAAATTGTCAGATTTAATTTTTTTTCTTGTTAAATTCTCCGGGTATAGAGAAAATAGTAAACTCCCTGGACTTTTACTGTCAAAATCACTTGCTCTTCGCTGATAGGTGTATGTATGTGTATATTTAAATGGGCTTGGTCACGATTTGGGTCAAGTTCTATTTTTCTGTTTTTTATTATTTAAAATGCTTTAAGAATGCATTTTTAATGATCAAATGAAATTTGAGAGTCATTCGTAGAGTTATTAGCAGGATACAGGGCTTGCAATTCTTTGTTGTGTAAACAAGGCTCGTTTCCTGTTTTTGTTTACATATGTTTAATATACCAATAAAAAACGTTTTAAATCTTTTTATTCATTTTAAGCCAAAATAAACAGTTCCTAATGTTTAACATATTCATTTTATGTCTAAGAAAGGAATTTTCACTTCAACATTCAAAATGTAAACAAACGCTTTGTTTACATAGCAAAGAATTTCAAACTCTGTAACTCACTTATAACTCAACGAATGACACTCAAATTATGGTTGCCTATTAAAACTGCCTTAATGAAGCATTGTAAATATTAAAATTGGAAAAATTAAAATTGGAAAAATAATTTTTGACCAAAATCGTGACCATGCCCCTTTAAGATATTATTTCTTACCTGTACATATTCCGTCTTTTAGATGGTAATATGTGCAGCACACAGGCTTATCACTAAAAGAAAATATAAACAATACTTCCTGTACATTGAGCAGTACTAGTTAATTAAACATCACCTTCTCGAATTGAATAATATGCTTAAATCATTTTCATTACTTTTTTTTCTTAGATGTTTTTGTTTGATATCACTACATGAATTTCAATTTCTTATATATTATTATACAATTATTATTTTTTTGGTAGTATTTAAAATTGCAATTTCGGTACTTTTAATTGTAACCGACTAAGCATTACTTGAACTACGAATTAGTTTTAAAGTTGCTCGACATTGAGGTCAAAATTGGAACAAAAATGAAAAACGACACTTTAAAATCTTTTTTAGAACAGTAAGATAAAAACAAATTATATGGATTGTTCCTTATAAAACTATTTCATGAACACAATTGTTTATTTGGTTGAGCAAAAAATTATTTGTGGAATATGAATATTCATTTTGAATCTGAAAAGGATTATAAGACCCCAAATGAAAGTTAACGTATTTGAATGGAATTTAAATATAAATATATACAACTTACTTTTTGTAAGAACAGACGCCTATTTTGACGGTCATTTTTGAAATCTAGTCTAGATCTCTAAGTATATCAGCCCAAAAATAAAAGATGTGAACAAAAGTGAATATTGAATACTCTGTTGACTATGTGTTTAATTTCCGTTTGTTGTCATAGGAAGTTTACGTAAGCTGATGCTGCCAAGCAGATAGAAGACCGTTCAACTTCCCTGTAAATGCATTTAGAAAAGGCATGCACACGTATGTTGAAATTATGATTACAAATCTTAATTCTACGTTTACTCTAATTGTTGGTAATCAAGCTTGTTTGATTTTACTAAGAGCGGGGCGCTTTAAATACTTTAATACAGATTTTTAATGTGTTTTTGCAATAAAAAATTACATCAAATTGGACAGATTGAACGTCCCATGAGACAGCTTTCTGGCAGATTGGTTCGTATATCCGTTGTTTACAAGCGAGAAAGCATCCTAAACATGTAGTTACATTATGCATTTGTATAATGATCAACCCAAATTTGAGCGTCAGTCGTAGAATTATAAGCAAGATACAGAACTTACAACTTTTTGTTATGTAAACAAAATTCGTGCCTTGTTTTTGTATACATTCGTATGGTTCAATATACCGTTATTTTAGTAAATAAGTTTTTTAATGCTGATTTTCCCATTTGCTAGTTATTAGCGTTTGTCACATTAATTTAAGGTCTGAATCTGGAATTTTCTTTTTAAAATTTAAATTGTAAACAAAAACATGACCTGGACTTTGTATAAATCAAAAAGATGCATTAGCTCTGTGTCTCGTTTATAAGTCAACGAATGACATTCAAATTTTGGTTGAATAGTAAATTTTTCTGTAAATGTTGAGAAATGACCATCTTGAAAATTGACTCTTTCTATTTTACTAAAGTAACAGGTTTAAGATGAAATACATGGAATATCCCTTTAAGCGGATACAGGAGATTCCACTGTTTGACACATGTTGCATTGGAATTATAGTCATCTGTTTTACCTCACCTAATCTCTTCGTGTCTGCTGGTACATAAGGCCCGGATACACTGCCTCCACCTGTCCCTGTCTTTGGCTGCTGTCCTCGCTGACAGACTGACAGGACCATGCTGTTGAATAATCTTACTTTAGTTTGAATGGAAAACTGACGAGCTTCAGATTTTAGCTCACCTGAATTTAATCGCTTCTGATAAACCAAGAAATGTTTTATTAACACCAATCCCATTAAAACTAGCCATTTGAAATCTTTTTCATACATTTACTTCTTTTGTTTTTATCCAACTTAAACAAAGTGAGAACTCGGAAACTCTATTGCATAAATGTATGTAGTTGGGCAGTTTCCTTTAAACAAAGCAGAGAAACATACCACACATGCTTTCAATCAATGTATCCACCTGAAGATATCTTTCATTTTATGTTCATGTATTTTGAAAGTACTACTCTTAGTTACTACATGTATGTAAATGATTATAACACAAATGTATGAAAACTATAACGCATGTGCTCTTAGGAAAACAAGAACGCAACACAAAATAATTTACTTTCATTTTATGTCAAACACACAAGAAAGACATAGAAACACCTGAAAAAAAAAACAAATTTAGTAAATAGTTATCAAAAAAGAGATAAAAAGTAAACACCCCAGTTACTGTTTATATGAGAAATAAACCCAATAATGATCGACCAACTGCATAAAAATCAAAAAGACAGTTCGTACTTTAAATGACATAATCATCACATGAATCACCGCTAAACCTGCTGCCATCTCAAAAAACTTTACAAAAAGACTTTTTACTCATGTTTCGTGGTTTACATTACACTATACTGTAGACTCATTTTTATGATTGTGGGTAGTCAAAATTTTCCCGGTCCGTGGGGACGTAATTTCGTTGGTAGTGTGATCGCAATAATTTCACTAAATATTAAACAAATAATTGCGTATAGGTTCGTGGGGATAAAAATTCGTGGGCAAGGGTTACCCATGAAAGGAACGTACACTGCTCCCCCCACGAACAATAATGAATCCACAGTACCATTAGTTCTAGTTATTGAAAAAATGTCTTAATCAAACTATACTTAGAGTTAGAGTTTGTAAGTAAATATAATTTATTGCAACTACATATGATATACATATACTACTGTTTTGTACCATTCAGGAATCTATGTGTGTTTGTGTATGGTTCTGCGATTTAAACATTATCATAAATCTTAAAATTGTGCCTCATTTGCATTGTAGAATACATACAAAATATTCACTAATGAACTACTTGAAGATAACCATCTCTATGTATGCTATGTCCTTCATCAAATACCTCTTCATCAATTTCCTGATATGCCCCTCTTGAATTGTTGTCTGCATGTTCCCCATGCACTTGATCATCTGGCGGTGTACCTACCACCTCTGTATAGGCATTGTTCTTTTTGCTGGTCACTGGGTCCACGTAGGCATTGTCTGGGTTCCCAGTTGGTCCTTGATGTACGACATCTAAATACTCTGTGTGATGTTCAGTAATTACTTGACTTGAATCAGAATTTGTATCGTTGTCCATTCGAGATGGAAGTATCGGTGGCAAAACATTTGCTTCAATTTTTAAAGTACCACTATCTCCTTTACTACGTTGAACAACTGAAGACTGAGACTTAATTTTGTCGTATCTGGAAGTATATCCCAGCATGCCAGACTCGTTGATATCGACATACGTTTCTTCCTCTATCATGTTTGATGAACCCTGATTACGATTACTGTAAACTTTTTCTGTCCGACGCTTTTTCAATTTCTCGTGAATCTGGTTGACTATTATTATGATTAAGAACAAAGATAACACTGACCCTGTAATAATGATAACACGGGTGGTACTAGAGTCTCCACCCCCGAGGGTAGGTCCGGTCCCAGTCGTGGTGGATAAGATACTTACTTTGGGTGTAAATTTGGTATTACCCTTTGTTATTTTTTCTATATTAGCTTGAGCTGAACTCTGTAAAAAAGTATCTGACACTTCAGTGGTGGATAATGAAGTTTTCTCCTCGTCGATGTTTGATTTAGTTGTTGTTTGGCTGGTGGGTGCTGTAAAGTATAATGGCAGTTTCTCTTACTCAAATTTGAAATTATAAATGTGAACAAGAAAACTATCATGGGATGTGGTTCTATATAATTTGAATAAATAGTTTAGATAGTTAAGATTTTGACCAAATTTCAACCCATCGTCGTATGCAGTCATGCGTTTACAAAATACCGATATCTGTGTAAAACTAGAATGAATAATTTCTGATGCATACAATTTATCACTTATGTATATAACTTACTTGTGGTAATACTTCTACAGCCGTGTAAAGTGTGACACTCTTCATCAGGCCCACAATTACATTTGAGACCACAGTTTTCTCCATAATGTTGATTTGGGCATGCGGTGGAACAATTATCTCCGTAAGTTCCAGGAGGACATGCTGTAATAGAACAGAAAGGTCATTAAAACCTTGTTGCCTTCTGCAACTAAATACTCCATAATAAAAAGAAATAACGCGATTAAAATATTTTGTTTTAATTTAATATAAGAGAGTATAAAACACCAGCGCATGTTCCGTTGATTAGATGGAAGTTGGTGCAGCATTCGCCCCTGAAAAATAAAATTTTATGAACATTAATTCCTAAATGACGCCAAATTTATTTACCACTTACTTATACATTTATTACACACTCAGCACTGAAACTAGGTACCCGCTATGGTTGTCATACTGATAATTCTTTAATGAAATATGAGTCAATTTGCTGCAACATATATGACACCGAAGGTTTTGGTTATATTTTAGTCAGTGCTTTATTAGCATTTTGCATTCTTCAATATTTTTGCATTACAGATTTGTGTTTGCAATGAATGAAGATATTCTATATCGGTAAGAACATGCCACACAATATCCCTGTACATACCGTTCGTTTACACAGGATCCTTTACTTGTCGTTTCTGCATTTAAGGATATAATTAATAGAATGAGACATTTGTTTTTACATCTCCAGAAATTATGCAGTTTCGTTGGTAAAAAATCATCCATTTTAGTTATTTCCTTGATTAAAATATATTTTCCCAAATGGATTTCATTTCCGTATAAATATATTCTTCCATGAAAAGGGAATGGTTTAATTATTATAACTTCCTACTTTCATCACCCGGAAGATATGAATAAATCATTATACAATTTTCCACAGTATTCCTTTTCATTGAATAAATTAATTAAATAGTATTATTAGATACATTGTTCGTATATTTTTTTTATCAATTACAACTTTATAACAATTACAACTAATGTGAGATTCAATATAATATCGATCACTTACAAACTCAACAAGAACAAACTCATCGGACTTGGACTTGACATTGAGCTGATATGTCACGATACCATGTAAATATTCCTCAGGCCTCAATGAGCACACGAGAACTCATTTCATATACAATAATTATACTTTAAGCAAATTCAATGATATCGAAAACATTTGCCTTTATACTACTGAGAAAGAAAACAAAGGTAGTGACAGTTCTTCACCGGTATTCAATGGAGTAATTCGATCGACCTTTTATTTAAGTAGCTAATGACGTATATAATCTCACACAAAAGGGGATTATATTTAAATACTGGTTTTTATAACACCAGTGTAAGTTGCACATTATCACTTTGTCGTGGCATAAGGTTTTCCAAAAAGAGCTAATAAAACGATGCTGCTTGAAATAGTTTAAAACTAGCGTTTGTGCAAACATGTCATGTTTTAGTACAAGCGGTTTGGTAAACTGTAGTATGTCTTTTTATATCCGTACAGTATTGAGTTAATACATGTATGCCCAATTCTCCAACAATAGCATCAACAATCGTAGAAAATATGTACAACAATTATTCAACAAATGATTTACAATAAGTTATAACGCTTACTTTCCTCCACTGTTTGCACATTCAGTTTTGACGACGAACCTCATTTGGAAACAGGAACTGTAGAAAAGCAAAGTAAACCACATTCCAGTTAAAATAGTTGATACTTGAATAAACACAATGTAAATTGTCTTTCTTCACATTCTAAAGCCGGGATGCCTAGTTATCATATTAGCCATTGCTCTGATTATAAACTATGCATATACAAGAGCTTAACATGTACATGGCGGAAATACTCTTGGAAACAATTACAATCTGATATACTCTATCAATCAGAAAATATGTTAAAAACTACATATAGAAATTCTTCTCGAAAGCTGTACTTGCAAAATTTTCTTTTGATGATGACAGTAAATCTATTTTAGTATCAATAATCATGGTGGCTCCTTGATCATGGAGTTCGTTGGTTCCCCTCATCTCCTCAACGAGTCATAAAACTTGAGAGTTTATTCATGTCTATAAGAAGACCCTAGAGTATACGTTCACAAGACTTTAAAAATGACAATTCAAAAAAATTTACTACGAATTTAATTTTTACGATTTGAGAGTACTCACCAGTGTATCTATACACAATGAAAAATAATATGAATTTTCTGGTCGCAAATATCCGTAAACCAGTGGATTTATGAATCAGGGTCGCAATTTACTGAATTCTTTTACCTTTATTATGATAGAAAGACACACAAAATAAAACACAGTCCTTTATTATTATTATTATTATAGAAACGTTAATTTAGATTTTAGAGTTCAATACTTTACTTGAACAAGAATATTTTGTTGACTTTGAATGACGCCCCACAGCATAGCATATAACAGCAATAATTTGTTATGAATATTTTTTTTTTTTTAATTTTTAATCATTTTATTCAATTTCGTACATGTAGTTTATATAAATATATATATATCTAAATCATACAAAATAAATTGAAAAAAAAACACACAAAAAACCATGTATCTCACAATCTTATAACAATTGTGTTACATTTTCAATCACATCAATTCTTAAGTCACATGAATATTTATGAATATTTAACCAATCGCCATTTTGTTATTTTGTTTAAAACTACAATGAAATACCACTATTCATATAATATTATGTCGTATAATAAAAGTGATTTTAACCGTGGTTTAACCGACAAGAATTCTATCGTATTACATTCACAAAATGTAATTTCTGTTCTTATTATGGAATTCTAAGGGTTTTCTTCTTAAGTAAAGTTAGTCTTTGAATAAAATTTTTAATAAGTGTGTCTGAATTTGAGATTGCCGGGTCCAAGGGTATAATTCAAGTTGTATATATTCCGAAACAGAATAAACACTATCTGTTAATAATTATGGATTATCAAATTTTGTCATCTTTAATTGATTTGAGGGTATTCCATTTCTTTATGACAATAGATAAAAGAAGTTGAACTTGAGTGATAGACCTGTGAACAAATCACCGACATTCTATTAAATTATTATTTTGGAATCATCAAGCGATGAATATAACAGGAAGATTTGTTTTATTGCTGTCGGGAAAAAAAAACAGAAAAAAACAACCCACACTATCTGAGTTTTATTTCCTGAACAATAGCATATCTATTATAATTTGACCTAGATAATTATCAACGCATTGCGTGTAAAGGAAGCAACATAACCAAAGCAAAAATATATATTTAGTACTAATTGATGATACAAAATATAATTAATAAATCCTATCTATTTCAGATAAAGGTATTTATACATAATAATTATTTTAATTGCGTCATGTAACGAATCAAATTAATGCGTATAACACTTTTTGGTAAAATAATCATGTACATAGCCATTAAAAAAAGTACTTTCCGTTAAAGAGATAATGATCGACATTTTCGGTGTACATTAGGGTTCTTTCAAATAAAATCTTTATTTGGATTTGTATATACTGCAATTCACACATTTTTCTGACTCTCATCAATTTCACACTTATGATAAAATTTTCTTTATCTAATCAAGATGACTGCAGACTATTCGACCTTTATCAATGCTTCATGAATATTCTTTAGGCTAGTAAAAAATGGTTTATTTATATTCATCTAAAAACTTGAGATGTGTTTAAGATAGAAACTATAATAAATGTGCCCAAAATTTCTACTCAACCTGATAGCAGCAAGTGATGGGTGAAAGTGTCTCTATTAACAGCGTAGTTAACTTCCGTGATCCCTGGATTTGATTCTAGTAGAAAACTTGAAAATTACGTCTAAATTTTACGGAAACACTACACAACAAATCTAGTTTATCAATTATTGTTGTTTAGTTAATTATAAACGATTACTATACAGTTATTTGAAAGTTCATCCTCTTTTATTACTTTTTAAGTACAACATTTCTGCGACCGCTTTTTTTTCTTAGGAACAACAATGTTTAAAACAACAGTTTATAAATTTATTTCTCCTAAATACTTAAGTGTCATTAATAACATCATTTTGTTGCTGTAATACTAAATGACGACAGAATATGATAAACTCCAGTGAAATACAAATGTAGATGATTTTGGTTGTATTATTTCAATACATCGCTTTCACCATCAGCACTGTTGTCGACAGCCAAACACTGAACAACAGTACTCCTTTCTGATGAACAACACCAGAAGCCGAGGAGTGAGAGGTTGATGATTGTATCATCTCTGTTGTCATACTATAATTGGTCGTGAATGACGTCGGTGCAACAGATGTTGGTTGACTAGAAGTCGGATGATTTGGAAAACATCCGTACTTGGCGTCCAGTATGGCCGTGCCTGATGTGCTAATTTTACAAGTTGAATAACGAACTGAGTTGTTTATTAAGAAAACCATGGTAACTTCCTCCCCCGGTTTACCTCTGATTCCTACCCGCATATTGATTTCGGCGTGTACGATGTTAGTCACTCTACCAGGGGATATTGGGACCCATTTAACTGTTTCTCCAAATATTGTTATAGATGTTCCATTTCTGTAAAGACGTGAAGTAGCTAATTGTAAGCGTGATTAACATGATGGTATTGTTCAGAATGATATATCAGGTATAGACCAACTTACAGGCCAGTTTCGGGTGCACTGAAGTAGTACAAACAAAACCTGTCCTGTGTACAGTTGCTCAGAACCAGTGGATGGTCATCATCGAACTGTTGCCTCATTTCGGGAGATCCAAAAGGAAATACAAGTGATGACTTCAGCTGCAAAGAGTCCCCAACAATAATTATGTTTATCTCTGTAAAAAAAACAGTGGCATACGGGTATTCCCATATACATTTTCTAAAAACTGCAATAATGTAGACTTCCACAAATTAGTTTAAATACCGATATTTAATTCATTAAACTCTTGCCGAGATTTAAAAAAAAAACAACATTACGCTGTCTGGAAAACCCGTGTCTGAGAATTTGACCGTGTATGGAGAGGATAAGTTGGCTGCCATTAAGATACCGAAGTCCCGACGTCTGTCGGAGACAATAGTGGTGTAGGAAGTCCACACCTCTCCGTCAGGTCCACTGGATGAAGGTATTGCAGCCTACAAATAAATGTTTGAAGAAAGGTACAATGCAATAGATCGCTGGATGAAGGTATTGCATCCTACAAATAAATGTTTGAAGAAAAGTACAATGCAATAGATCGCTGGAAGACGGTATTGCAGCCTACAAATAAATGATTGAAGAAAGGTACAATGCAATAGATCGGTTGATGACGGTAATACATGTTTAAAGCAATATACAAATCATTTTTTGAATTCTTGACGTTTGATTGGAATCTATGTTGTAGAGTAACAGCACTTCGAAGCTGCATCTAACCGTTTTATATTTAAAAAAATATTATTGTCAAACTTTTTTCTTTAGTAACTTTATGTTTTCTTTCGAATTTGGAGAACACTATAATTTACACTTGAAGTTCGGTATGTTTAGTAGTTAGTACAAAGACAAAAATTAGTAAAAGTCATTTGACCCCAAGATTTTCTTAGCTCATAAAATGTGCACATTGCGCTGAGCAACCACGTATATTAGTAAGTACTAATTCCAACACTGACTATGGTTTTGATCCATACACGTTTAAAGGTTTATCGCTTTTTTTCAGTCAATGTCTATGGCCTACCTTTATTATCTGTTTGTCAATGGCGGTAGCTGGGTGTGAGGGTTTTAGAAGACGTCCGTTCCCATCACAGCTCATCATCATCAGGAGGACATCCGTGTCATTTATCTTATCCCCGGGTCCCACTGGGCCCGTGCTGAGGGTGGCCACTAGAGCTTCTAGTAAAGGATAAGGCTCCCGAGTGTCTGAGAGAGAAATATACATAACTTTGAATATGAAAGACAACACAAATTGTTTTATGGGGAAAATGCAAATGTGGTTGTAATTTCTTTGCATGTACATTGTATGATTGTTATTGAAAGATTGGCTATATATTATCTATTACACATATGTTAAATTATCTATATTTTATTTTCTTTCACTTATTTTTGTTTTAAAGAAATTCAATAGTACATGTAGATCTTTATTTAAAAACAATAAAATGGTTGCTCTGCACGTTTACAGGGGATGTGAGGATTGCGATTTGATTTCTTGTACACGATTTATTTACACCGATTTCAATTTTTCTCGAATTAAATGATTTTGAAATCATCTCTTCTTCTATACCTAAAATAAAATGTGAATATTTGAGGAGTTATTAAACTTAATTTTTATAAATGATAAAAAAATATTCCATTTGTTCATCCAATATAACCATTTCATATAATTATATAATTTGGTAATACATCTTTGCTCTACCAACCAAAAGAATAAACAAGAATAATAATGGACTTTTACGTGCACAACTTATTACACATAGCTGTTACTCCATTTCAGTCATTTCTGACGACTTATGACCGATGATGCGCACGAAGTTCTGTTGTATAGGATACTTTTGAGCGCTTGTCAAAGTTTTTCTTGATCATTATTTTTTCTATGTCATCTTTAAACATTTAAAAAAGAATATGCCGATTATTTCTGAGAATGTCGGACTATGTCGTGATTAACAAGGTTTTGGCTATCTAGAACATTTGGGAGGGGGGGGGGGGTTGCTGTAGATTGCTGATGGACCAGAGCCATTTTTTAAGAAGTTTGGTTATTGTAAATAAAGACCAGTCTCTGAACTGGTCATCCCTTTTACCTGGGTATAATGGGTTGCCGGGTTGTCTCTCTGTTGTCCAAAATGTGTCTTTTGATGGTGCCAAATTAAGAGCAGACGCTAGTATGGACGACATCCCTATCCGCCATTGTTCCGGTTCCAAATGGTAGTCTTGACTCACTCTTGCCTGTAATGAGTATCTAATGAATACTGTTACGTCCTGATCTACTAGTATATGTTTGTTCATTATTTTTCAACACAAAATGTAAAATACCTTCCATTTCCATACAAACTAGAGATTTTGCGATCACACACATCAAGCAATAATTATCTACCTTAACAAATGCAAAATAGGAAGAACTGCTTTGAAAAAAACCTAATTGGCGTTTACAGTCACGGTCTATATTCATTATCACTATCTGATTAAAAAAAGCAACGTCTTATTGCATGGTAAAGTCAAATGATGCCATGTTCTTGATACCACTCTAGTAAATGGGTATCAAAATAGGTTTCTTGTTCAAGATTTCAAAAAAAGTCGTAACAAATGTCGGATTAGTTTTGCATCGTTTTGCCTCATTTTTTACAGCTATATAGAAACCTTTTTAAACCATGAAGCTATACCTCTTTCTAAACAAGAGCCAAAAATATCAAAGTCAAGCTATTTTAAAATTAAATTTGGATCATTTTTATGATCAATAAAAATTATTAAGGAGAGCTAACGGGTTCCGTACTAGTACATGTAGGTATGCAACAAGAGAGAGAGAGTACTGGAGAGACTGTCCTTCCCATTTCTTGGGTGCGTCACAAATTTTCCCTTAACATGTCTGTTTTGTTAATAGTCCCTCAGTAGATCTAAACCGTCTTGGAGATGGATCTCACACAAAGGTTTACAGATAAAAAAAAAGATTTTCAAAGATTGTTTCATTTTATGTACAGTGTACAGTTATGTTGTCATGTTGGTTTGTATTTTTAAAACACCCACCAAACAATTCAGTTGTTGCACTGTAAATTAATCAATCTTTTCGGGTAGTAAATCCCAAACCAACTAATAATACCCAATTGGGTAACTGATTTTATAAAGCTCCTCAAGTGTGGTACATTTAGTGAGATAGTGCCCGTTACCTGTGTAATGGCGGGTAGTGTGTAACTCATCAGAGCGTGGCGTGGGAGGGACATACACAGCTGAATGGTCAGATTCAGTTGCTCCGCAGCCTCCCCCATACTCCTCATCCACCGCTCCCCCAAGAATAGGTCCGTCTGAAGAGCGGCCAGACCTAAAGTCTGGATGTCCAACCAATCCTAGTATACAGTTAATATGTAGAATCTAATGTATTAAATACATGTAGGTAAAAGGCTTGGTTAAACCAAAATAGTATCTCTTTGTTTGTTCGTTTTAAAAAGAAATTTTAAAAACAATGGTGCGCCGTTATTTTGCAAAAAATAATTATGAATAATTTATCTTTCAAATTTAAAACTTAAGATTGAAATTTATTTGAGTGAAATTAAGCGTTCTTATTGTCGTGCAATCTCTAAAATATGACTACAAACAACTTACTTGTTCGTAAACACTTAAACCCCAGCTTTTAGAATTTCTAAATAATGTCGGCCAAAAACTCTGCAAAATCCAAAGCATGTAATTAAGAGTGTTTTTCTTTTGGTTATGATAACATGTTTTCTTGATATTCTTTTAAAATACCAAAAAAATTGATAAGTAATGAATTTACTTCATCATCGGGTAGTGCTAAAATTGATTCTACGACGAAGGTGAAGTTGCCATTGTTTTGTTTGGCATAGGTCGTGTCACGTCCCCTTCAACAGAAATACAAAGCCTACATATAGCTATGTCACAGTGACAATAAATCATGAAATTTTAGGATATGTTTTTAGATAATATGTAATTAAGTCGAAACTTACCAATATCTGTTGTGGGCAACTAATGGAAGACCGGTTTTCTTATTCAGAAAACTGAAATACAACTTAATGTCACTTGCTATTTACATAAGTAATGATTTGAGTAATTTTGTGTGGTGATTCCATATATTTATCAAACTAAAAAAAACCCACTAAATACCTGATGCCATTTGGAAATATATCTTGTCTGGCTTCCCATGTTTTAACGGAATTCTGAAACCCTTTGTAATACCACCAAGAATCAATCTGCATGTATCTAAAACAGTGAGAAATTGGTTCGTGTGCAATATCAATATGTCACTTTTATGTTTAAGTGAAGCAAAAATGATTTATCTCCGTGCATGGAGAAGTATTTAAATAGACTGAAAAAAATTATGATCGTTGGAAGCATTACCGATTGCAACAGGTTTACTTTAAAAGGAACATTTCTAGTTTTGAGAAGGCGAGGCTTTAGTTCTTTTACCCAAACTGTTTTATTTATTGTGTAAATGTATATCATCATGTAGCTTAACTAATTGACTAGAGCATGAATGCCTGGCCCCTACCTTTTCTCTTTTTTTTTTCTAGATTTCTGATTGACCCCCCTCCCTACTTTTTCGGGAGTTCGTAAAAAATTCTAGATTACATGTGTAGTAAATAAACAAAATACCATTGAAATTGAAGTTTTAGATAGTACGAATTACCCCTCCCCCTCCCACTGATAAGGATTTTAAAGGTTTGCAGATAAGGTATCTTTATGCTTGTCAAGATAGATATCGAATACCACCCCCCTCCCCCCCCCCCTACACACACATACACTTTAAATAAAAACGTTGCTTAGAACCTGAACATAAAATTAAGATAGCTGGTCTTAGGTCATTAAGATTGATTTTTTTAAGGAAAAATTTCCTATGGGGTATTTTTAAAAAATTCAAAAGATTAACTATAACAAAAATGTTTCAAATTAGATAAATACATTTATGTTCATGTCGATTTTATTTGGATTCCTCTCCAACTTAGTAATTTGAACATTGCATTTTGAGCTTTATTTGGATTACCCATATGGGAGATTGACAGACTCGCTGTAGGTTTGGACATCAATAAGAGTGTTTTGAAAAGTTTTGTTGGTTCCGTCAGCATTTGCCTCTGTGTGGTAGTAGTAGTAGGCACCTGTAAGTTAAAATGCTAACTTCAGCACAAACCTTCTGCTTGACCAAGAACATCAATATTACTAAAATTCACTTTAAATACATAATACATTTCCAATGTCAATGGCAAGTTCTGCGGTGTTTTTCCAGCCTCTGCAGAAAAGGCCCGAAAAGTTGCGATTGTTTCTACGCTTTTACTTGAGACTATTTTCAATTTCTTTTTATCTAATTGAGCAATCTGTACAGTGTCAATCATCGTGCAATTGTATCCTACCGTTATCGGTCCAGTAGCCCAGGTAACTAAGGGAGACGTCCTGGGACTGGTAATGCTTCCTTCTCTCTTTTGTTTTGTACAGGAGTTCAAGAAACCTTCCGTATTCAGAAAACGCCTGATAAATACAAACAGTTCTTATTTAAATACATGTACTTTATAAAAAATGTACTTCAAAAGCATATAAACTCTGCCTTACTTTTCATAGCATTTCTCAATACCGAGTATTGGAAATCAAGAGAACGACAAAATGACTGAGCTTCTAATTGAAAATGATGATTAAAGGAATTCTTATAATGAAACAGATTGTATGTGATGGCTGATACTGATCTTGGAACAAATAATCCATTGACCCCATCTCTAATTCTGTTCTGAATTTCGATTAAATTTTTGGCGTGAATGTTTGACGAAACGGTATTACTTTTGTTGAAACGGGACTTGTAAGGAATAATCCATGCGCCGATCTACAAGGGGGGGGGGGGGGGTGAAAAATGAAATTTTTATTAAATTTACATAGTAAAATTATCGCATATATGCCTCAGACCCCCTGGCAAATACAAATATCCATTTGATGATTTTGGGAATAATCACATCCCCCTGGATTATGGGAAAATGTTTATTTTCCTAGGTATGATTTTTTTGGAGTCATAGGTAGACTATGCCCCCCCCCCCCCCTTGTCAAGATTTCTGATGATTAGTGTAGCCTCCCCCCCCCCCCCCCCCACTTTAAATTTGCTTCCGATGCCACTGCTTCGGACCCCCCCCCCCCCCCTTCCCCGGGGAAAAATATTCTGAACCTGCGCATGTAATCTACCCGGTTGAAAGGAATTATCTATTTGGTTGTAAAGAATAATTTACCTGGTTGTAAGGAAATTACCTACCTGGTTGATTCCCGGAGCGGCAACTGCAACAACTCTTACTGAGTAACCTGCTGGAATCTGATCTACCCCTCCCATGACTCCCCAGTTAACAGTCCCTCCCGGCGATTGGTCGTGCCACATAGAAATAGCCATAAAGTTGTCGGACGGAGAAATAAGTACGGTATTTCCATCAGAATCGAACACGGCCAGTGGTCCACCTTTTATACCGTCTGTCATCTTGGGGGTGTTCGAATCAAAACTGAGGAGAACAAAAAATAGCATTCTCAATTCTGATATCAAAAACATGGGAAAAAATCAATCGAAAAAAAAAGATCAATGCTCAATTTAAATATCAATCTCATAACCATGACAAAAATAATAGAATTTACAGGCCAATTTGTTTATCGAAATCTCCAACCATTTTGCCTCCCAGATTGAGATAACCCAGAGTTGTGGATGTGTTTTGAACTTGGAAACTTGGAAACCCAGCCGAAGTTTGATTGAAGCATCTCAGGAAGGTCCCGGTCGGGGGGTAAGATACAGGTGGGCAATCAACGGAGCGTGTCCCGTTCATCCCATCTACATAGAGCTAATGGAATCTTGTTCGTTACATTCTCTTTACAGATACCTAATGCTCTACAACTTGAATACGTTCTTGTAAATGAAATATCATTAATCTCACCATTTCAAAGGTAATGAAAGGTTTCGGAGTAAAATCTTTGATCCACGCCTCGACTTTGTTTCCAAGGTCAGGTACGACAAAATTGAACTTCGTGAAGGTATAACGACCCAGCAGATGGTCGGTGCTCGAACCTCGCTCGGTCGAGTTGAGTGTGAGATTTGTTCTTTCATAAGTAGTGCCATTTGAGATTACAAAAAATCTTTGACTTGTTAGAAATGTAATGTTCTTTATGGAAAGTCTGTATTGTCCGTCAGAGAATGTTTTTACCCTGAAGTCGAGCTGTCCTGTAAGGAGTAAGAGCATACCTGTGCCTTGAGACGCAAAAACCCACTATACACTTGTGATCATGAAAGTTTGCTTTCGTCCAAAAAGAAAAATAGAACTGTAAATAGCAACACAAAAAATGTGCACCAAAATTGGTTTATAGCGAATTTTACGGAGAATTTTTTTTCTCGACGTAACCATAATTAGTTACTAAATAGTCAGATGACAGTACTTTATAAATAGTGCCTGTTTGGGAGGGTAACAGTTGAAATTGACACCCCGAGAAAACCACTGTTAACCGACGCGAAGCGGAGGTTGACAATGGTTTTCGAGGGGTGTCAATTTCAACTGTTATCCTCCCAAACAGGCACTATTTATTTTGTTATACTGAATGTCTTAATTTTAAGAAAATTTTACTGCTTTTATATAGGAATAACGTGAATTCTACAGCGAACCGTACGCGCATAATTTTCGCGAATGTAACAATTTTTATTGTTATACTTTCATGTTAAATACTGAAATCTGATTGGTTAAGACGCAGTTAATAATATTTACTATTACCCTCAGCGTTAGCAACGCACTTGACAACGGGTAACATTAAAAAATGTTACATGCGCGAAAATTATGCGCGTACGGTTCGCTGTAGAATTCACGTTATTCCTATATAAAAGCAGTAAAATTTTCTTAAAAATTTAAAAAAAGACATTCAGTATGACAAAATAAATAGTGCCTGTTTGGGAGGATAACAGTTGAAATTGACACCCCTCGAAAACCATTGTCAACCTCCGCTTCGCGTCGGTTGACAATGGTTTTCTTGGGGTGTCAATTTCAACTGTTACCCTCCCAAACAGGCACTATTTATATAATGTTACCCGTTGCTAAGTGCGTTGCTAACGCTGAGGGTAATAGAAAGGATTATGAACTGCGTCTTAACCAATCAGATTTCAGTATTTAACATGAAAGTATAACAATTAAAACTATCATAGGTCATAAAATCAAAACCACTGGCATTTTACAAAAAATGTCATATTGATATAATTTTTTCATCTCTAAATTCTAAAAAATGGAGCATATATGTTTGAGTATTTTATATATACTTGTGAATCTTAAAATTGCCCAATAAAATTTGCCATGAAAAATACTCGTTATAGGAATTGTAAAATACATTAAAATCTTGCAGGTATCTTTAAATTGTTCGTTATAGCCGTAAATTCGTTATAGATTTGTTGTCTTAACATGGTCAATTATTTTTAGTGATGAAAGTATGTAGCCGTGTTCGTTTTATAGGGCTGTTTTTCAATACTAAGTTTTGAAGAGCTTAGCCGGGACATGATTAAGTCAGAGAATTCGCTTAAACCGTAAAATCACTATTACCTGGTATAATATCCATGTTTTTGCAGCAATACTGAACGGTAATTCATCACCGCAAGAGTTATCTCTCTTATCAAAGAAAGGAACCTTTCGCATTAAATAATTTTTATATTGAACAGCATATTTACCAAGTAAAAAAATCTATGAACCATAATGACAATTCAAATTGTCATACATGTAATTGTTTGTTTGCTTGCGCAAATGATGTCTAAACAATCCTCAATTAATTAATTTATAATTATATCACTTATAAAAGGGGACATATTTTTTTCAAAAGTTAAATTAGTTCAATTTTATTACATACCCGATGCATGTTCCTTAGGAGCTGTCATGCAGAAATATATGTGACACAGAAATACTGCGACGGAGAGATGGAGGGCGGCCATGTTTGACAGCCACACCGTATCTTGACTTGCGTTTAGATATTTATCTCATGTTAAGCAAACACAGAAAGATAAACTTTAAACATTTCTCAACCACGTTGATACTCAAATTTATTTGACAGCAGTTCAAAATAATATTATCTTTAAATAAGTCGCTTCATTCTCACAATTTAATTAATAAAACTCAGAGATTGTCAGAATAATCAGATATAATCACCAAAATGGTTCTAAAGATCACGGATTCAACTGTTAGCACTACTATTAAAAAGATTAAAAAGATAATCACCAAAATGGTTCTATAGATCACGGATTCAACTGTTAGCACTACTATTAAAACGATGTAACAATTCACATCAAGTAAAGCAAGTTTCATATCTTCAGCTGCTCACTTCGACTTTTCGACTCACTGTCTTTCTGACTTACAGTTCGGAGCAACGAGAACTCTTTCTGACTTAGCGTCCGCAGTGACGTCATAGATTTATAAAACATTGAGATGATCTCATCTTCGTTTTCGTTTTCAAAGCGCAGCCGACATCGCTGGGACACTGGACGAGCCTCGCGCTCACAGGCGTTGGTGACGTTCGTGAGTACGAACTCCTGGTACGGACGGGTGCTGTTTCTGACGTTAGTGGCAATAGTCGGCGTCATCAGCCGTCTGTTTATTTCACTTAATTGTCTACGCGAGACTGGTCTGGATATCGTGTTGAGTTCGCAGTCCGCACACAGGTCCTTCAGCTGACGGCGGTGCTCCCGGGGGCATATGTCTCGTTTGAGTTTACAGCTGGTCGTGGGCCTTGAAACCCGTGCCACGATGTCATCCGCCTGTTGCCTAGTTACCAGCCGGAAAGCAGGTGCACGCGGAATTTCGATGTCGTACTCCTGGTTGTATTCGAGGTACTTGTCTAGAAATCTCCTGAAAGTGCGGTTTTGGTCCTCACGTGCTCGTGCAACGGGGTCCAATATATGCTTAAATCCAGGTTTTCTGAGTCGTATTTCTGTTGGAAGTCCACTGTACAAATGCCTGATATTGCTGTCCAATATCCGTTGATGGGTAGTACTAAAAGCCATTATTAAAAAATACTTCTAAGCATGTTACATTAAAATAATATGACTGAAACCTGCACTCCAGTAGCTGGTTATAAAATGACGAAATTAAATGAATCGTACACCGTATTAAATGCTTATCACTCTGTACATAAATGCTGCCTGATAAATACACCACAGCCCAAGCAGTAGTTGGATACCATTGTTTTCATTTCTTTTGCCTTTCAGTTGATATCGCTCATTTTGTTTCTGATAAGAAAATACTCTAAAAGAAAATGTCAACGGCGTTTGGGTTTTAACATACTTAAGAAAAGAAATTAGCGCATTTAGGAAATTCGTGGACCAAGTCTTATTTAATATGATATAAGGTGACGTTAGTTCCTTTTTAAAATGTCCAGACAGGAAACAGTGATTTTTTTGGAAGGGGGGGGGGGGGGTGCTAAAGATTTCCGGATATACCTCCTACTCCTGACAACCAGGTAAAGCTAATCAACGAATATCTTTGAAATACGAAAGCAACTTTTCTACAAGTGGTATATATTGAAGTGTTTTAAATTAATAAACGGAATTCTGGTAAAAATGTTCAAAAAATTTATTAATTAATTACATGTATGACGGTTGACAGAGGTCATAAAAATTGTAATAGAGGAGGAGGAATGACCACAAGTAGACTTGAACCCAGGACCCTTCAGTTCTAAAAACCAATGCTCTACCGACTGAGCGAAGCGGTTAACCCACCAGCTAGTGCTAGTAGGAGTTGTTCATATAGGACTATCACGCATTATTATGCCTTCTGTCAGTTTGTCACTATATATTCAATACTCATCTATTTTCGCATAGTATCAAAGGATTTATACAGCGTAAGCATACTATGCCGAAATAGAGCACGACAAATATTTTCCAGCTTGAAGCCCAACACGTTACCGCTACGCTATACTCGCCGTTATTATACCTAACGGTATTTATATATATAAAACGTAGATATACATGACTGGCATCAAGCAATTAAAATTTTTCCAAAAACACTTTATTATTGGCGGTAATTTTAAAGTTTAAGTTTCTTATAAACTTTTGAACAATTGATTGATTGATTGAACATTTTTCAAAGAAATTATTCATGAGAATCACAAAAACGCTTTTTTGAATGACGCTTGATAAAGATTGTACAAGAAAAAAATTCAATGAGATTTCGTCTGCTAAACATTTCGAGTTTTCTTGGTAAGGCCAAACGTTTCTCATATCTTGAAATGAACATAAACCGTTGTTGACTTTTTATTGTACAACAACTTGTTGATTAAATAAACAATCAAATCAATTGATTAATTTGAAAAAAACAAAAACAACAAACAATTGCTTTTCAAATGATTATTTTTAGGGACTTGTCAACACTCGAACGTCACAGCTACTGATAACAAAGCACGCCAGTATATTCAACAGTCGGCATAATAGCGAGCGCAGCGAGGCGGCGCGAAGCGCCGCTCGCGTAGCGAGCTCCATAGACAACGTGTACGAACGGAGGAAATTCGAGTTGAAATCTGCACATTGTTCAAAGAAAATTTTATGAGGCCACGTGAAAACGTTCTACTATCCCAGTGATCCTTTGCGGTGCATAGCAACATGGCGGAACAGGAAGCGTTTTTAAGGAAAATTCTTACCTGTAAATCGCATACATCATTTTCATTTAACAATAAAAAATCCTTTTAAAAACATTTAAAGTAAATAACACATATGCTTACGTAAAAACTGCACCTATGACGTCATTTCCTTCCCCGAATTTGTCCGACAATTTACGAAAACTGTCGAGCGCAAAAAGTTAAGTATGACGTCACAGTGATCTCGCATTTTATATTCCCGCGATACATTTAGCCCTCTGACTGCGGCAGGGACATATATGTCCTTTTACCGCTGGCTGCGAGAGGGACATATATGTCCTTCACGACGTCATGAACGTAAAGTCATTTCTCCCTTTCATTTTCAATAGATTATATATCATTTTTACTCGATTTTTACTACATAGATTGATTTTAATTTTTAGAAACATCAACCTTTTGTTATAGTTAATAAAAATTATCGAATTTTTTTGCAAAAATTTTGAAAATACGCTTAAGATACAGTAACTCGCGACGATTTAATGTCGTAAGTTATGAGTGTTTAAGCAATAAGAGTTGCAATTTTCATGTTGATATTTTTTTTTACGAGAATATCTTATTTTCTACTAAAATGACATAAAAATATCATGGTTTTTAAATTTTGTGTGTGAAAAGGCCGTTAAGAAGCTTTTGAGCATAACTGATTTATTGTCGTCCTGTACAAAAATTGATTTGCTATATATTCCTTAGAAGAGAAATCTTTCCTCTGACAAAAATGAATGGATTTTTTTCAAACCGTATTTATCATAAAAGTTTACATGTAAGTTATATATGCACTAGCAGCTGTTTACAGCAAAATAAAATTCTAAAAAATGCAGCTCGTATTGCTTTAACTTTATTGCGGTTATCATCTCCGAGACTCATGCAGCCTTAAATGTGGATTATATCAAACAAATGTGAAATAAAAATAAAGACTGGTTTGAGCTGATATATATTTGCAACTTTGAGCTTCTTGCGATTCTCGTGAAACGGAGTCGCACGAAAATAAGAAAGTTTAAAGTATATCATACCTATACATTTCGTTCTCCTTTTCAATTATCCCGGTTATGAGTATGAAAACATTATACAAACCAAGAAAAAAAAATAAAAAATGAATTATTCAGTCGTCATTACCTTTCCAACCCCCCCCCCCCCCCATCCCGTATCTTCATCAGAATAAAAAAACAATAAATGATACATGCAGTTTCTCGTAAGAGTACATTATAATTTTATTATTACGCAAATTACCGATATCTGAATGCACACCATGAAACAAAATGCAGAGTATGGTTTTCCATGTTGACTAGCGGTATTTGCAAGTCATCAGATCGTTTTCAGATATATGGACTCTGTAGTGCCGTACTCGAAGTTTCCCTATCTAAGATTTTTTAAAAGTACATGTATGTATCTGAAACCCTGGTAGAAGTCTGATATAAATTTTGCGAGAATCAATTGTAAGAACTGAATGAACTACCAAACTATCACGATGAATTTGCAGTCTAATAGTACCTGAAGTTTTGAAGGGAATGGAGAAATCGATCCATCATCGATTCTTTCTGACATGAATTATGTCTTGTAGAAATTTTCAAACATACTAACCATATATACAAACACATGTATTATTGAGGGTCGTCTTGGCCGTCATGCAATGATTTTGTGATGGTTTATTTGTACGTAGATACTCCTACCTGTACACATACTCGAACAATTATGTACATTCATCCACTTTTGATATAAAGCACAACTTTCAAAATTAATTTGAAATTTTTTGAGAAAAAAATTATTTTAAGAGGGGGGAGGTGTCATTAAATCTACGTATTCTTTTTTAAATATTACTTTAGTAAAAAATTAAACGACTATCATCATTTTGACCGTATATATAAAGCACGCTAGGCTCCCTTGAATACACAATAAATGCTTACAAATTCTCACTGGAAATGTACTCATTTAATTTGTAGCAGTGGTGTTTTTTTAACAAATGTCAACAAAGTAAAAACAAAATCAAGGTATTGATTTACTACGAATATAATTTATTTCTTGAAAGGTTTACTTTCACAATTGATCACATACGTTGATGTTTGAAATGTGATTAACATTTTGCAAGCAACTTCTTCAATTACATAATTACCATATAAAGGACATCATTATATGTGCTAATGCTATACCTATTATACTAGTCCAGTGCTTAACCCTAAGATTTAAAAAATAACTAACGAAAATGCATCTTTAAATTCGATAATAAACATCTACAAATATTTAAATTACATATACACATGTAGTTGGAAATTAAAGTATTCCGGTGTGTTTAATGTCGTAGTTTACGTACAATATAATTTTTGAACCTAATAGAAGGGCAATGCAAGTTTTCATCATGACATCAAACGATCGTGGTGCATGAAACAGCCATAGCAAGCACACATGAAAGACGTATTTCATGTAGAAAAAAACCCAACAATTTTAAGTAAATCTGAGACTTAATTAGATTGTCTTAAAAAAACAAAGACGAGCTGACAAATCGCTATTAGTAGATACTTTATATACTATATATACACGGCGAAATAAGATATAACTATGTTTCGAAACATTTGATTTTAAAGGGGTTTTTAGCCAGATATCAGACACTATATCCTTTAACAAGATTAAATAAGCCCGTATTTTTCACAGTATAACACTACATGCATAAGTCCAGTAAAATTAAGAAATTATCAAGAATAAAGATTTAAACTTGGAAAAAGCTACATTTGCATACTGTGTAACAGTTGCATAAATGTAATTAAAAGGAAAGGATGTACATAAAAAATGCACAATGCCAAAGAAATGATATGGACGGTAAACAATTGATATATTCTAATAAATTAAGGGGCTGCGAATTCTCTCTCTCTCTCTCTCTCTTTTTCCCTTTCGCTCTCGCTGTCTCTCTGTCTGTCTGTCTGTCTGTCTCTCTCTCTCTCTCTCTCTCAGAATTTTCTCTGAATGGGGAATCGTAGTTGTAGACCCTTATTGTTTTTGTGATCTGAATCTGTCTCTGATGAGATGCAGCCATGCGAAATTCTAAGACTGATATGTAATGCACTTTGATATATATATATATATATATATATATATATATATATATATATATATATATATATATATATATATATATATATATATATATATATATATATATATATACATGTAACCCCCCCCCCCCCCTCTTCTAAAAAACTCATACAAAGACAAATTGGTTGATACAACAAGAAATGATATCGTATTTAGTATATTTTCTAAGAATCTTTTGTTTACATGCTTGAGAATATCTCATTATTGTTCTTCAACAAATGTATAAAGATACATCTAAAATACTTTGTCAAAGACAAAAATGCCTCATCAAAAACATACAGTTATTATACATGTATAAACATATTATGTTCTTGTATATAAAAGACAGTTGCCTTATAATCTATTCATAGTTTTCGGTAAAGATTATCGGGTTCACTGCGCAGACTTATTACATGTACGAAACGATCTGTGTTGATACTGTATATAAAGTATATATATATATATATATATATATATATATATATATATATATATATATATATATATATATATATATATATATATAAAGTCCCATATTGAAGCTATGCTATGGTAATAGAAAACAGCTACACATATGTCCACGCTTTTCAATACAATTATTGATGAACATTTTTTTTAAACCTAAATATCCATCAAAAACAATTTTAAATCTATCTAGTTATGTTCATCTAAATACAAGAATCAAATAGAAAACACCAGAATCCGAAGATTTCCACCGCTAATATGAAACGTACGAAACCATGAAGCATTGGGCTTAAATTTTGATAAAACGTAAAGTGAATAGTTTTTAGGGATGTTTGATTATTTTTCTATATATATTTGTTTAAAATATCGCAGCATACATGTAATTCCCATGCAAAAGACTAAAACTGAGCTATCAATATGTTTTTAGTCAATATTAATCTTGTGAACAAGCTTGTCCGACAAATTGCCAGATGATGATGGCCTCATATACTAAGTAGATCCAACAACGTGTCGGAAGTCGTAAGTCAAAAACCAAAAAGGTGAAGAAATCAAATTTCAAAAAGCTGTTTATCTACGCTAGGCACTGTGCTTCTTCCCAAGTCAAAGGTTTCTGATCCGCTCTGCCTCTTTGTGAGAAGCGGATCGAGCGGATCAGAAACCCTTGACTTTGAAAGATGGGCACTGTGTTCTGTTAAGGTAATGGTTTGTGGCTTACGTTGGATTCATTCTAAGAAAATGCACCCAAGTTTATACATGATATTTCATTCACGTTCATAGTCTTTTTTATCAATAAATTCAAAAGATTTTGTCCGTCCGATTTTAGAACTAATAATGGTCAAATTTCTTTATTTTAAACTGCCGATTGAATAAAGTTGCAAAAATTTATCAAAATCTTCATCATATTTGGGGATTGGAGAACGTTTGGGAGTGATACATGTATATCCTAAAAATATTCAATTATAATGTTGCAGTTATGATATCAATCGGTACTTGTAATTTTCAAGCAATTTCAAACAATACACTCCAAATAAGATTTGATAATTTGGTCCGATTCCGCTACTTTAAAGGAAAGAATAATTCAATTTTCAATTGTGCTACACGATACCTTTTTAAATTAAAAAAATATTTTTTGACTATAACCAAATATCTTATCAAACACAAAGTTTTATTTTCTAACAATATAAAAACGGTCCGCTCTATATGTAATGATCACAGTGACTATTGAAAAACTGTTTCTTCTTGTGCTCGCGTTCTCTGTTGTAAACGGTATACTCTGACCAGTTACAATGTATTATTCACCACGTGATTTCTAAGTCAATGTAACGTGTGATTATAGTACCGCTACCCTAATTTTAGACCACTCGTCACATTATAAGTTCCACCCTTTATGCATATTTATGAATCTTCTCTTTTATCAAAGGCAGACAAGTCTACATCCCAGATATTTGCAGACCAGTAAGAGGGAAAAAAAAGATTTGATTTATTGCAACACAGTTTAAAACCATTATGACAATAAATTTCTATAGCAATTTCACCAAACTTTTTAAAAAAGAATTAACGGAACAAGAATGACCGAAAAAGGGCCCAAAATGCGGCGATCAGCCCAGTCATCCTTTTCTGATCTTCTTTTAATTGTAACCTAATACTACTTTTATTAAATTTGAAAATACTGTAAGTTTATATAATTATTAAGCCTCATGCATTTATGATCTTTTATTATTATGTATCAAACATATGTTGCTTCTGCTTCTGGGCATCTGCAATAAATCCAAGGATACAGTCATGAAATCTTGGGAAAATTAGTGGAAAAGACAAGTAAAAAAATTACGGCTTTGAAATCCGCACTTGGAAATAGAACGCGCACTTGTTATATTCCTTGAACTTTGAGAAAATCCCGCGTAAAAACGTCAAAAACTTGTGACGTCGTTTTTAATGTCGCAGTGACGTAAAGTTTTCTGTTCAATAACGTCGCAGCCAGAGGGTTAGAGGTGGATCAAGCATCTGTACTGAATGTAACGTGTAGGAAGTACACAGTAGGGAGTCATCGTTAATACTGATACTGCGCTCACTATTAACGTGGACTCTTTGGCTGATTAGTTTTGTTTTGATGTTTTTTTTTTGCTCAGTAAATACACATGCAAGTTCCATACTAAATTTATTGTCACATTGATCCAATCATTGTATACGTTAGGTAGGTGACAAAAAATTATAAAAAAAAAAAAAGTCTAATCATTATTAGATCTACGTGTAGCCACGTCATTTTGTAATGAATAAATAAAAGAAAAAAATTAAACTGTTAAAATATCTACATGTATTTGTTATAGTTGCATATGTGGTCAAACCTTTCAATGATATTGGATATCACACACTAAAAAAAGGGGGAGGGCACATGTCTACAACGCTTATATGGCGTACAAAAATAAAAAGATTAAAAACAAAATTGATGTCACAGAGGAAAATTAAAACACCGGTAACAACAAGGAACAAAATGAGAAATAACACAGACACACAATTTATTGATTTTAATGATCATTATTAAAAGGTAAAGAAGAGATAAAAAATAAATAAATAAGTGTATAAACCTAGTAAGGGACCATTGGAATAAAAGTTTGATATCTTCCGGTTCCTTGCGGTGGTAAAAGTTTTCGAGACAAAGCCGGCAAAGTTTTATGGTTTGGCAATGATGACAGATCTATGTGTGACTCCTTCTGCGCTCGCCCCAACGATCACACCGTAAAACATATTAATAACAATAGTGTTGTGTTGTGCATGTACTATGCCTAAATAGTAGTCAGGGTTTGATACATAGTGCACTCGCCGGAGGCGAGTGCACTATGTATCAAACCCTTACTACTATTTAGGCATAGTACATGCACAACACAACACTATTATATAAATAATTGAAATCTCAAATCAATCAATTTTCAGAAGAAGATACATGTATGGGTACTATTTCTATTACAAAAGTTTAACCGTGCAAAGAAGTAATGTGGTCCTCTGAACAAGTTAGTTTGAAAGATGAAGGGAACAGGAGACCGGATAGGTAATTAGAAAGAAAGAATCAGCTATATAAAGGAATTCAGTCGTTCAGGATTACTCCCGATTTATGAGAATCGTGTTTATGATTTCTGTCTGTTGGGTTCTTGTTCATTCTTTTGAATATATTTGCTTATTGGGTGAATATGAACAGTTTTGTTGGATCCTGGCAATCAATATAAATGCTCATCCTCGAACGCCAGAGGATATTTCATCATTGATTTATAATTCGTTATAAAGTATTATAGAAGACAAGGCACTGGCAAATTAGAGTGTGTGGTAAAACACTGCTGACAACAACATAGATACTTCTATCTGAGATTGTATAATCTTCGGAACAATGAAAACGGTAAGATGATTTGATTTAAACAAAAAAACCCAAAACATAAATAGTCATTTATTATGTTTTATATTGTTTTTGTATCATTAATTGATGACATTAAGATTTTAATTACTAATTATTGTTTTTATACAAGGAATACTTTTTTCATTTTGTTTATTTGAATTGATATTTTGATAAATAGTTCAGATAAAATGATGAAAATTGTAATCTTTTGATCACTTTTAATAAACACTGATGAAAATTAATTATTCAAAATTTTGTTTAATACTGGAGAGGGGGGGGGGTTGTCACACAGAAATATAGTATTGATATATCATAGATTCACGTATGCAGAATTTTTTTTTTTTTTACCGAAAAATTTAGGATATATATTTATCTCTTGCAGAAACAAAGAGTTTAGGTTCCGAATCTCTCCCGGGTTCAAATTTCGTGTTCTTTTACAATAATTATTATAGGGCATCATCTTCAATGGGACCCTAATTACAGCAATCTTGTTTTATTACTGGCCGTCAAAAGCCGGTCGGTTTTCGTTGAGTAGCCGCGTGTCTATTCGGAGCTATTATAAACTATTCTCGTCGAAACATACATCCAGGATTTAAAAATCGTTTGGTTGAACGAGGCTGATTATAAACACGTTATTTTAAAATAATAATAATAATGATAATAATAATAATAATAATAATAATAATAGATATTCATGTTATAATTAAATAGATGGCATTAGTGTTTCTAATGCATTATAACAATTTCAAAATTAGAAATCATTGATAAATTAAGACGATTTGTCTTTCCATGCGTACAGAATAATTAATCATGTTGATATTTGAAATGATCTAACATCAGATTTTCAATGAATACTTATCATATTGATTGCTTGGGCCTTTTTGAAATAAAATTAAAATCGACTTGACAATCAAACAAGGAACTTACGTGTTTTACTTGACGTCATATTGCAGTCCAGTCATGTGACAACCACAACAACAATTAATTCGGCGATTTTCACCAAAGTATTTCACCAAAGTTTTCGTCAGTATTTTTCCCTGTGGCAAGATCTTTAATAATGTCTGATGTCTTTTAAAGGTGCATATGCCGTTTTTAACGATGCTTTTCTATGTTAGAAATTGACCCAAGCTTTGTCAGTGTGGTGATCTGTATTAAAAAAAATAAAACTGTAATACTAGTAAATGCGCAAGGTTAATCATTGGTTTTAATTGAATGTTCTTTTTTTAAGTAAGGAAAAATGAAAATATTCTTTCATGAACGATTCACGTAAGTGTTTATTAGTTAAGAATACCTCTTTACCTTGAAAAAAAAAAAAAGAATTGTTCCCTCAAAACTACGAAAGAGTCATTAATAAACCTATGGACCACCATTTTAATTCACACCTGATCTGACAATAAAAAAAAAGAACGTTAGTATTACCACTTCCGGGGGCCTCTCGACTCAAAACATTTAATAGTGTCTCTGTTTTTCTTTCTATTTGTCTACATGATGAATATCTAAATCAGGGATATTTACTGACCGGGTCGGTCAGTAAATAAACTAATTAGGAATTATATTCAACACTTTTAAATGCGTTTGAACTAATAAGATTGTATAAATTGCGGAGAGTTTCTAACTTATGTAAATCACCAAACTGACAAAGTTGGGGTCGGGTTTCTTATGGAACGCCAAATTAACATATATTCAAATATTTGTACCTATCTTCAATTAATTGTACCTATCTTTAAATCATTTGAAGATAGGTACAATTGAATTAAAGATAGGTACAATTGAATTGAAGATAGGTGTAAATAATTATACCTATCTCTAAATAATTTTACCTAGATACAAATGAATTATACCTAGGTACAAATGAATTATACCTAGGTACAAATGAATTATACCTATCTCTAATTCATTTGAAGATAGGTAAAATTCATTTAAAGATAGGTACAATTGATTTGAAGATAGGTTCAATTCAGACATATCTACAAAGGATTTGAAGATAGGTACAATTCAATTATACCTAGGGTCAATTCGTTTTGTGTATTGTTGAAAATAATGAACGCTCCCTTGAAGACATTTCAACATGGAGGGAAACGAGGGAAGCACCAACAACGAAGATGAAAGAAGAAATATATATGTGTGTGCAATATATTTGCAAAAGGCATCATTTACTTATTAAAATATACATGTATATCAATAAAAAAGCCAAAAACATGTATACCCGAATACCCCAAAAGTGACGGAGTTAGGGTAATGACGTAGTTAGGGTCACTATATATACCTAAATAAAAAAACTGGCTTTATTTTTTTCCATAATTTTATCAAAGAATGTATAATTCAGTTGATAATCACTCTATTTATTAAAGCGGTAACAATTATTAAGAGTTTTTGTTTGTTTTAAGGCTCAATCTTTCGAAAAGTTGACAAAATCATATATATTGCCTATTTTATCATCCCGATCCCGATTTTATTTCTAAGTCACCTTTCTTCAATCTTTTTTTTTAATTTTTATTATTTATAGATATATAAAGGTGTTAAGCAGTAATGTCACCTCTGATTTTTCTTTTATAGATCTTTAGGACATCCATTTTTTATTATTATCTCGTGTATCGAATGACTTTATTAAGTAATTTATAAGTTGTGACGTAACGGAAATGACGTAATATACAGAGAGTATTCATTATTGCCAATATTTTAGTAATTGAAGATAGGTTCAATTCAATTGTACCTATCTTTAATTCAATTGTACCTATCTTTAATTCAATTGTACCTATCTTCAATTCATTGCATTTGTACCTATCTTCAAATCAATTGTACCTACATGTATCTTCAAATGAATTAAAGATAGGTATAATTGAATTGTACCTATCTCTAATTCAATTTGAAGATAGGTACAATTGAATTAGAGATAGGTACAATTGAATTGAAGATAGGTATAATTGAATTGAAGATAGGTACAATTATTTGAAGATAGGTACAAATATTTGAATATATGTTAATTTGGCGTTCCATAGTTTCTTACATACAAAAAACAGCGGTAAAAAAGAAACGGCATATATGCCTTTCATGAATAAATATGGCTGTTCATGTAAATAAAAAAAAGTCACTGAGAGGTGTGATCTGTCAGAATCTCCAAGTCTCCGTGGCTTCTTGTCCGTTCTTTAAATCCTAGCCTTTTAGATGTTGAGTTAATCTTTTATTGATAGCCAATCAATATTTGCCGAGTATGATCATTAATCGATATGGAAAACAAACTGATATGTTATTAAATATTCTACTAATCTTACCTCTTCAAAGGTCCTCTGGTTTTTATACATTTTGCATAGTTTAGAGTGGAAAAAAACCAACATGCATGCCTCCATTTATGCGAAACAATCATACATCAAAATATGTTTAGCGGATTTCCTAATTTCAGGAGAGAAAAAAAATGTTCTCAAAAAAAAAGAATATCATTGCACTTTAATATCATGGAAATAATGGCACTAGATAATGATTTTTCCCCGAAAAACAATTAAACGCTAGTATGTGAACATTGAGGATGAATTTTCCAGTATAAATTCAGGAACTGAATTGGCAATAGGATCATTTATCATTGATAGTTATCTTTGTAATCTGATGTCCGTCGAAATGAGACATGAATTCTTACAAAACATGAAATTCCCATATTTTTCTCTACAGATTATGGAACATTACATGTCACAGGTTTTCATCTCCCTTTGTCTTGGTAAGAGCCCATGCCATAATCATTTCACAATATCCATCATACTTCTAGAACTTTAATGCATTTAATTGATTTCAAATCATTGGCGATATTCCGCCTTTTACAACCACCCGTTGAGCATCCGTTTCTAAGGTATCTTTGTATGTTTAGGCTTTCAGGTTGGCGTTAAAGCTCTCTCATTGGAACCGACGGAGTCAACTATTTTCAATGTGAATGGTAAGGCGATAATATTACAAAAATTATTTATAAATCTGCACATATTTGTTATGGATTACAAATAAAAAATATATGTACTCTCATTTATATAGCACTTCAAACATCACCTAATCTTAATAATTCTTATATCATTGTTTTTCTTAAAACGGTTCATTGCATATCATTAAGACCATCCGAAAAAAATCATTAATTAAAAATATTCTTCAAGCATATTTCAGTGAGGAGAGGATTGTTGATTTTACGATCATCATGTCAAACAGCACATGGATGGAGGCACAAAGCACCTGTCTCTCGAGGAACGGATCCCTGTGGGGCGAAGATAACACGGATCTGTTCCTGTACATACGAATTCTTGCTCACCAAAAAACCTCCTGGTATGTCCTATGGAGTTTCTTTTGTACTTATTCATATCAGAATTATTGCTCGTCGAAATTGTGCCTTGTGCTTTTTATTCCATACAAGTTTTCAATGTTTTTATATAATGGCTTATCTTAACATCTTATGAGTATAAATTTTAGTTCTAAGACTTATAAACAAATTTTTGCTTTGCAAAAATGTGACACAAAGTTTAGAGATAACCTTTTCAAAACAATTGTATATATAATAGCGGAAAAAAGAAACTATGCATTATTTAATATATGAAAAAACATTTAAAAATTTCAATGAACAAATTTTATTTTTTTGTAATACTGTTAACACATGTATTCGTAACAACATCTCATAAAACATTAATGTCAACGTCGAATAACGTCAATTTCAGCACACTCGAAAGTCACTGTTATTTGAAATTGAATTAACAAAATTAATAACGCGTATGACCACCATTTGCGTTCACGCAAGCTTGACAGCGACGCCTCATTGATGCCACTTAAGTGTTCAGAAATGCTTGAGGGATGTTGTTCCAGATGTTGGTTAAAGCCTGGCCTAAATAAGCCAATGCCACTGGCTGATTTGGTAAACGGCGTAAACGTCTTTCCATTTCATCCCAGACGTGCTCGATCGGCGACAAATCGAGGGAATCAGCTTGCCAAGGCAATTCTGTTGAACAAAGAAGTCCCTGACTACACGTGCAACGTGTGGCCTTGCGTTGTCTTGCTGCAGAGTGATGTGATTTTGATGTCTCTGTATGAAGGGTATCACATGACGCTGAATAATTTCATCTCGATAGCGTACGCCGGTGAGATTTCCATTGACAATTTGTAGAGGGGTCCTTCCACGTGCTGATATTCCACCCCACACCATAACGATACCTCCACCAAATTGTCGACTTTGCACAACACAAGCGTCCTGGTAACGCTCCCGAACGCGACGATACAAACTACAACGGCCGTCACTGCTATCCAAATGAAATCTGGATTCATCAGTGAACAGAATATTGGCCCAGTCCTGTATTCTGAATCGCAGATGTCGTGTGCACCACGCTAGTCTGGCGATACGATGACGTTGAAGGAGTACTAGGCGCACCGCTGGACGTCTTGGTCTGATGTTTTGCTCGCACAGACGATTACGCAGAGTTCTTGGACTAATTGGTCGAAGCCCTGGAATGCTTACGGGCAGTCAAACTTGCTGTCTGGACACGATTTCTCAGATGCACAAGTCTAATGTGGTTGTCCTGTTGACGTGACGTCACACGAGGTCGCCAAGAGCGCGGTCGATCCTGAGTGTTGCCCGATTGATGTAAATGTCTCCATAATGACTGGATGGTGTTCTGATGAACTCCAAAGTGTCTTGCTACAGTATTTTGTGCCATTCCAGCTTGCAGCATCCCAACAACACGATTACGTTGGTTTTCGTTGAGGCGTGGCATGAAATAGGGGTAAATTTTGTTGAAACTAAAGTGATTTCCTTTACAAAAAAAGTTTAAACAAATCCTTTACAGTTCTTATTCCAAACAGTATTGGCCCGTAAAACTTGTGCGTACAAATTCTTCAATAAACAACAGGTGCTCACTAACCATGAAAAAGTCCCTGCACCCGGACGGTTACCATCCGATATTGTCAAAAACATTACCATTATCGATTGTTTAAATCTTATAAATACAAACAATAGATATAGAAAAATTATACTAAATTTTATAATGCACAGTTTCTTTTTTCCGCTAGTATATGTAGATTCACTCGATTAGAGCAGCTATCAAAATTTGTTAAGAGCTTTGTGAAGAGCTTTTTTTACCCTCTGATTTAAAAGGTGTTTCATTGAAACGTTCATGCAATCAGTTGAACTGATGCCTATGGGTAAAACAGAAATCAGTAAGGATAACAATCTTAGTTATATTTCTTCCGATGAATCAGAAAAGGACAATTCAGTTTCTTCTCTTCAGAATAACAATATTGAACTTTGTACTCTATTTTCTAAGGCCTGAAGGCAGTCACATTTGGTTGAACAGAGTACGGAAAGCAAACAGCACCGTATGGACAAACGACAGGGAGTGTGGGACCGGCAGGTCCATAACGGAACACGTGCATGGCAACGACATCAACTCTACTCAATGTCTGGCCCTTAACATGACGTCACCAAATGACGTACAACATCTTCTGTTTGCAGCACCCTGTGAAGATCAAATGAAGTTTGTCTGCATCCTATTCAAAGGCAACGTTTCTGGTAATTTGTTTGCAAGTTGCTTATGATTGTGTTTTCTCAAATCCCTACTCATTTCTAGTAAATTCATTTTTAAATTATTATTTTTTACAGATAATGATGGTTATGATATCTTTCCTGCACGTGTCTTGTATCCTAGAAACCACACATGGAGCTTACCTGGTATTTCCAGAGAAAGTTGTCTTCGACTTCTGTTCTGGAATTTTACATGCTTTGCAGCCGAGTTTGATGCTGATTTCTCGAAATGCTCATTATTTTGTCCACCATTGCTGTTACTCCCAGAATCCATGGAGTTACAATGGTCGACATCCAATATAACATCGGTTGTCAAGACTTCCTCAAACAGTAAGTTGCACGTTTATATATATTTTGAATTTTTTCTGTTTTTTTTTTCTTCAAAAAAGAACATGATAACACAAATCGAACTGAATCTGTTTAAAGATGTATGATAATAGCACTTTTCTAAATATTTCGCCCATTGTTGTTACCTTTTTCTAAAAATAGATATACCTGGCGCGATAAAAGGGATCGCTTTTCTTTTAAAGGGGCATGGTCACGATTTTGGTCATAATTTATTTTTCAGTTTTTATTATTTACAATGCTTTATGAATGCATTTCTAATGATCAAATGAAATTTGGGTGCCCGTCGATGAGTTTTAAGCAAGATACAGGGCTCACAATTCTTCGTCATGTAAACAAGGCTCGTGCCCTGTTTTTGTTTACATAGGTTCAATATACCAGTAAAAAATCTTTTTCAAGATGATTTGTCTATAATCTTATTCATTTAAAGCATAAATAAACAGTTCCTATCGATTAACACATTCCTTTTAGGTCTAAAACTGGAATTTTCACTTCAACGTTCAAAATGTAAACAAAAGCTTTACAGTAAGCTCTGTAACTCGCTTATAACTCGACAAATGACACTCAAACTTTGGTTGCCTATTAAAAATGCCTTACTGAAGCATTTAAACATTAAAATCCAAAAAATTATTTTTGACCAAAATCGTGATCATGCCCCTTTTAAGGTATATATTCGACCATTCCATTGCCATTAAAGCAAAAATGAGCATTGAAATACAAATACAAGGAAATATCTTCCTATCAACAAATATTCCTATATATGATCAATTTTACATGTAATCCTTAAAAATAAACAGAGTGTACATCATACTTGAAGAAATCTGTCCCTACAATAAATTAAACAAGACCAAATCATACAAAAACTTATTTCGAAATGCATAAATATTGAACAACTCTTGCACAATTATATATATATATATATATATATATATATATATATATATATATATATATATATATATATATATTGTGCATTTATTGATCTTCAATTGAATTTGTATTTAATCCAACATCACCTCTGACATGTGTAAAAATTACTCAAACACATATATGGCGGAACTGTCATGGCTTTTTATTCATATCAACATTCACAGTTAACATGCCACTTGCATGTTCATACTCTATGCGCCGATCTTACCACTTGTAAGCTTTTGGCAGCATAGCATTCACAAATTATTCATTCAACAAACCATATCAGAGCTGGGGGACCTGGAGACAACAGTATCCCTCAGCAAATGGTTATATGTCAAAATTGCGCAAACACTCTCATCAATGTATTTGTCCTCATCACCACAACCATGGATTTCTTTTCAAACTTTTTAAACGCCATGACGATATCTGGAATTGAAAAATAATACACAGCAGCAAAAAGTATCTGAATAGCTATGCAAAACATACAAAACAAGGTATATAGATGCTCAAACCAACCATAATATCTAGGGGAGGGGTGGGAGGGAATTTCTGTGTTCACTCGGCCGAGGATTAAAATGAAAAGGCCAAGAGCGCATGCTCAGGAATAAATAAAGTATCAGTCATGATGTATAGAAAAAAAAATTCCGGAAAAATTTGATATTTTGTTAGATTTAAATTACATAATTTATTCTCAATAACTGTATTTATCTGTAAGGGATAAATTTGATTATCTAAAATGAGTTTCCACTTTTTATCCTCATGCTTCTCTTTCAAATAAAATTGATATCTATTCACCACGCACAGGAATTGATTCAGCGACTGTAAAATCATAAGCAACTGTGTGTTAGGACGCACATACAACGGCATTTCACCTTGTCTTTGTAATGCGTGTACATTCAGCTCAATTTATCTATTTAGAATTCACTAAATTGATATATTTTTAGATTTTAAAGACGATATTTTTAAACTAACAAGAATTGAATCTATAAGTACAATGTATACTACATTATATCTCAAACATTCCTTTATGTTCCCTTTTTTTGTTTTAAATGCATTGTATTCATCACCTCTTTCCATACACTTCTCACAAATCATATACATGTGTTACATTAAAAGATTTCTAAACTTATTTATAACAATCAAACATTTAATGTAACACATGTACTAGTAGAATTTATCAATGTCGTTTAAGAAAATACTATTGATATTAATTTATCATTGATATTGCTTAGTAATAGATATACCAGTGCCTGGTATTAACGTTTCTCTAGAGGCATTTTACCATATCTGATGTTTGGTAAAGCACTATATTGTAGATTTAGTTTTCTCTTCCAACTAAGCTTAGTCTAACAGTTAATCATATGGTCAGCCAAATTATTAATGTCAGATTTCGTGTTACAAGCTAATTACAGAGATCGATCATAAATATATTACTGTTAAAAAAAAGAATTTAAGGCATATGAATGACAATAAAACCCCAGGTAACATTTTCTTTTTTCAGTTTTTATGGAGTTCGACATTGAGAATTCGCCAGCAGGGCACTTCCCTTGTGAAAACACTACAATAAATACCCCAGAACCTACTGGAGTCAGTACTGTTAGCAGTAGTCAACCAGTCACCCACTCCGATACGGCGACACAGTTAGCTGAAGAAACCACAATATTTACATCTAAGATTTCTACATCAACAGACTTTACCATCGAATATGAGCTATCTACTTCAGAGAAGTATGACACCTCAATAAAAACAACCATAGGGCCCACGGCGGACATCTCCCACACAAACGGGGATACAGAAGTATCCACCGAGGAACATACAACTGTAATTCCAACAACTTCATTTGAAAAAACTACACTGCAACCAGCAATTGGAAACATAAAGTCTTTAACAACGAATATCAATGAAGATACTCCAATTTCATCGACATACACCACAACAACTGCGGAAAGAACTGTCTCTACAACCTTGGACTCAACAGTTAGTCAAACCACTACATCTACTTCGTCTGCTGAAACAACCACACATTCAGTAACATTCGTCAACACTGTGGCAGATTTGCAGGAATCCATAACCTCGGCGACGACTACCACAAATGCAATCACATCAGCAGTGGAGACCAGGGCACCTGCCACAGATTCCATGACCTCGCGCTCCTCTACAAATAGTCCTCAAACAACAAATCTATTGTTTACATCAAGGACGTGTGCACCTTGTGTGTGTAGTAACTATACAGTAACTGATAAAACAAACGAACAAATTTTGAAGGAAATTCTAGAAATCAAGAAACATCTTACGGTAAAAAAGTCGACACTGTCCTCGTACACCCGCCAGAAGATATCCGCCCCAGATGGTCGCTGGTCGTCTGCGGCGCTGGGATCCGTGGGGGTTGTGATCATTGTTTCAGCTTCCGTTTTGGTGATACTGAGTGACATTCAATACGTTTCAAAAGCAATAAAGGTGTGGAAGAAAAGGCTAGAACAATACAGGTATTATCTTCGTTACAATGATTTTGATAAACCTTATATTTATGATATTTCATATGTTTATAATAGTTTTCGGTTCACTTTTCGTTTTTTTTTAGATCATCCAGGAATCACGAACCTTGAAGAAATGACACGTGATTTTAGACCAACTGAAACAGACTTCTGCAAGTCAGAGTTGAGTTGACGTATACTGTAAAACACGTGTTATGTGTCTTAAGTTTTTCGATATTTAGTGATTGTTGCATTGTTAATTGCTTTGCGTAAAATTCCAAAAGCTGATGTGATATTATAATTCCAGGAATCTAAGCTTCTAAGGACATACCTTGGTTTTATTAATACTCGTTGAATACCAATTTTGAGAATTTCGTTTTTCAAATTTAAATGTTCACCAAAGTGCAATATCTGATATCATATTGGTATATGCTATTGATAGGATGATTGACATGTCTTTAGAAATTTCCTATTCACAAAATGCATGAAAAATAATGCCTACGAAAATCAAATAAAACCACTGTGACAGTTCGAGCAAATAGGCAGAGAAATAGTTTTGGAATTAACCTTTATATTCAGTACAATATAATTTTCTACAATTTTGATATGGGTGATATTCATTTCTGAAATAAATATGATAAATTTTCTTACTTTGGATGAATCAGCAGTATGACATTAACTTTTTGTATGACATACATTTTTTTAGTATATGTATGTTCATGCACATAAAATCACGGAGATCAATTGTTAGAAAACATCTTTTCTTAAGATCTTTATGAATGTATTGTCCTTCGGCAAAAAATCTCACATTGTGAAGGTAGGGGCCATTCTAATGGTAATAAGATTGAATTTAACTTTGTAGACTGATCTTGGTTTTCATCAATGAATCAGGGTGATTCTTTACCAACAACTCAGTCTTTTTAAAAAAAGATGTTTTCATTGATTGTACTGCTGTTTTTCAATAAGAACGGGTGTTATGTTTGTAAAGCAGAAGATTATAAATCAAGTAGAAAAACAGTTCTTCAATCAATTACTTTTACATTACAAATGACATGTAATAAATCGCTGAATATAAATTTTGCTGCAAACGTAGCGCGTTATTTTGACGGTTTAATTTGCATATTGCTTAAATCATTGAAACATTTTACATGTGCTGGTGCTATTATTTCAAGTACCTTTTTTTGCAATACAATATTGGTGTTGAAAAATTTATTTTATTATTTTAAGCTAGTCTTTTCAGTCATCGTCAGCCGAAATAAGACTACTTAAATGGACGCGGTTAAGGGGAATGTGCGGTCATCTTGTACATGTGAGGATAAGAATGTAAACATTCTTTCAACTGGCTTGTTTCTGCCCGAAACTGGCAAAATTGTTGCCAAAAGATATAAAAGCAACTAGACGCGGTCGCGATCTCGCTGCGAGCAACGAGAGGTTTTCCGTTTGAATACACCTTTAAAAAGCTATCAAGACAGTTTCTTTCATTTCTTAACACCTTCTCAAATTCCAATAAGCCTCTCTAAGGATTTCAACAGACAAAAATGATTAAAATCCATCATTTCAGAGACAACATTTTGAATCAAAGCACAATTAATGAAAATCAAAGTACCGAAGAACTGACGGGAGTTGATTTTGTCGATGTTTATTTATTTTAGAATCAATGATATGTTATTTGACATGACAAGTACATGTATACGTAGTTTCTAATTTGAATTACACATATTTTTATAATATGAAATTTTGAACTTTTTCGACTAGAATGTCGAGAAACTTCCATATTAATCATGTTAAATAATATTTAAAGATAAAATTAATTCAATCTAACTATGTATCAGTGGTAGAAATATTTCTCGAAAATTGTGTGGATCCAAGCAATTATTTTATATTGAACTCTAGTCTCGTTCAACCAAACGCTCGGCTGACACCGTAAATCTCCGACAAGGGTTTACGGAGACAGCCGAGCGTCGAGTTGAACGAGACTATATTGAACTCTGGCGTAGGAATACATACGACTACAAAAAATATTTAAATTGTTCGTACCATTTAAAATCTGACTATTTTTAAGGTATTTGTAAATAATTTTCGTTTAAGACAAATGCTTTAGCATACATTACATCGAATTCATCAATTATTTTCAAGAACTAAGTCTTGTCAGGAGCAATGATTTGTGCTGAGGTCCAAACACTGTTTCACTTTCGGTTTGTCCGCGTGACTGCATAGGAGAGTTGATTAAAAATCAACTCCCAAAAAGAGTCGGCACTCGGAGATTGAACCCAGGTCGCCTGTACAAAAGTCTACCACTCTAAAGTGGATCGATTTTTGAACAAAAATACATATTATGCATTAATTGAAGCGTCTGTATCGTTATATGGCAGAAAAAAATATTTAAAAACAGGAAAGGTTGTAAAATAAATCTTACTGCTTTCTTCCGGTGACAATGGGAAGTGACGGCGGACGTTCGGATGTGCGAAATGCATTGCAGCTGAAGAATAACAATTATCACAAAAAATTTGATAGAGAGAGAGAGAAGCTATCATTTCTATTCTTGAAATAACGCTACTGGCACTGTACCAGTTATCGGCTAAAATTTAATGTTTTCTTTTCGTATTTTCTTGTTTCTTGATATTTTTGGATAAAACTTGCCATACTTTAAATAATGAACTCCTTATTTATCAATCTGTTAGTTTATATCATTTTTAGAACCGCAAACATCTTGTTTTGTGATTTTTATCAGGCCCCGAATTTGCCGAGTTTTTACGATCTACTGTACCAGTTATCGGCTTCGTGATAATAACATAGTAAAATCCATGTACATGTTGATTTTATACTCTGCTAAATGAAATTTGAATTATGTCCCTTGTGGGGTCAGAATAAAGTAGTCGGGGTTGTGATACATTATAAACAAAACTCATAAAATTATTCGTTTATTATCATACGGTAATGCAGCAAATCGTAGACTATTCAATACATAAATGTGCAATCAGGCGTTCAACTGCGCTACGAATCTCTCGGAAATTAATGAACTCCTTTTGTTTATACATGTTATGTGTATTGATATTATATGTCAAATCAAAGAAGGGATATAATAACGTATCACAAAGAGGTAATATTCTATTTTTAACTTATTACGTCATTTTCCCCACTGCTGAAAGTGCAAAGATGTAAAATCAGCGGTAAACAATGATCGTTTACTTTAAGCTCATGTATAAAATATATTCAAGAAAGTTTTCAAGCAAACCTAATTTTCTTTATTCGAAAAAGACGACTGAATTAAAAAAAATCTTGGATTGTCCCGTGCTATAAACCCGAACTCTCAGTTTAGCCGATAACTGGTCTTAGCCGATAACTGGTACAGTACCAGTAGAAAAAAAAAAAAAGAAAGATATTTTTTGGTTGAGTCTCAAACAGAATGACATACAGACGAGCAAATGGACAGAGCTAAATTTATGTTCCCCATTCAGAGTAAAAGCGGGGGACAATATACAACATGGAAACAGTTAATCACGTGATGCATTCGAACTAATGAACCTTCGAACTACTGGGCCTTCGGACAAATGAACCTTTGGACTACTGGATCATGACCGCTTGCCTTTACTCATATTTACATCTGCCAAGTATTATTTCCTCTATTTCAGACAGGAACTTAGTTAATTCATAGCTCATTAGAAACAGCCAGACTGAAAGCTACTGAAATCCACACGCCCCATTTATCGATTAGTCGAAATCTACAGCGGCTGATACTGACAGGACTGAAATTTGAAATTAACACGCCGTGTTTATCGATTGATCGAAACCTTCAGCGACTTAAGAAAAATCACGGACTGCACGAAATAATGATGACGTCAGACTCAGTGTCTCACAGGAGACGCTTTGGCTGTCTCTTTTACTAACATTACATTAACAGTAATTTTGTGAATTTTACTAACTTTTCATAATCAATTTAGTAATTAGTTAAAATAAACATGTTGATATATAAACAATGAAATGCTTTCGTTGATGATTTATGTGGGTTATGAAGGTAGCGATGATTGCAGAAAATTTTTTACATAACCCGCTAACGCGGGCGCGGGTTATGTATTTTTTTCTGCAGTGTCGCTAACTTTATATTCCGAATGAAACACCAAAGAAGACATTTCATTGTTTAATTAAGCCACAATATGGCGATTTCAACCCATTGTGAAACTGTTAATATCATCGCCTATAGATCTACATGGGTATTAATAGCTTTAGTCTACTGACCGGCCGGCCCAAATTCGAATACAAAAGTACAAAGTGTAGAAAAGTAGTAACATCTAGTTAGTATCATGGATATGGTGTTTTTCCTTTGTATATAAAGTGTGCAATAACTACAGATACACCGATGGGCGGAGCTTTAAAAACTTTGCGTGTAAATAAGTTACTGAACACCAAGGTAATTTCAACTTTTGTATCTGATTTTCACAATCTTTTTTTTTAAATAAATAAAGACAATACTCTTTTCACTTAAAATAAAAATGGGTCTTTAATATACACTGATAAACGCATAGTCTTCAAGTTCAACTACTTGGAACATTCAGTAAAATAATTCATCAACTAAAATCACCACAAATGGAACGATTGTCACTACTGAATAAGAAACTAAAATATCAGGTAACAAAACAATTTTTTTTTTTACTTGTCAACTAAATTGAAAGACAAAAGTTTATCGGCAAGCGATGTTTTTTTTTTTTAAAAATCGAGACAATTTAATACTGTTAAACTTTTCTGTCTTCAAGGCTCATCTGTTCCAAATCAATTGTTAATTCTATTATTTTACGTCACACGTCGTATGTGAAAAATTAGGGGGGAACGAATATTTTTTTAACATTATTTGAAACAGGTTCAACTCCATCCATCCCTTCCCCTGCCCAACACAGTTACAATGTAGGTTGCAATTGTTTAACTGTGTTTTAACAACAACAAAAAATCAGCTTTTAGAACCCTGACTCAATATTTCCTCAATATTTTTAATAAAACCCTAAAAAGAACTGATATAATACACATCTTTAAAACCAACTAACAAATGTAGGTTCAACTGCACATTTGTTTTATTGACTTAGAAACCTATAAAAATAGTGTTTCTCGAACAAATTTCTTCTTGAACTGTCTGCCATACATGAAGCATCACCATTTCCAATATCACCAATGTTTTCACGACCGCTTCTTTCATCATTTCTGCCATTTAAGTCACTTTCGATACCATTTCCTTAATCTCCCCCATTTCCCCCATTTCCACCATCTCCACCATTTCCACCATCTCCACCAGTTCCACCATCTCCACCAGTTCAACCATCTCCACCATTTCCACCGCCATTTCCGCCACCGTTTCCATCAGCTGCGTTGACAACACAATATCCAGGGGGGTCGGTTTCATTTTCTACAAACTTACATATTGCATTTCCATTTTCATCTACTTCCGCCTCGCAAGCTTCTCTGTCTGCCAAAAACCTGGCGCATCTCACACAGGCCGCGGGATCTTCTGTTGTTTCCGCACAAATGTACTCAATAACCGTCTCCAATTCTAGAAAGATATATTTTGCCGAATTTCATGTACATGTATATTGATAACAAGCGCTTACTTTTATAATTTAGTTTCTCCACCTGTAATTTAACCCAATTATTTTTATATTGCTTTCTTCAAACACACCCCCCCCCCGAAAGAGACGTGGCTCGATTTTGATTCCCCTGCGACTTTAAGCGGATGTAGTGTGGAGGAGTGTGGTGGGGGCGGACTTCCAGACCCCTCGTCCTGAAATAAGCAAGGTTATTACATTCACATAATAAACGAAAAATAAATAGGCATCAGTAAGGGTAAAAAAGATGTTAATGCAAAACGAACAAGTAATTTTTAAAAAATTCAAAACTGACCAGCTTAAAACAAAATCTCTTTTGCAAATCATCAAACACCGATGCAAAACAAACAACCACCGATGCAAAACCAAAGTCATGCACTGAATTAACACTAGATGGCGTGCGAAAAGGTATCAAAAGAAACCGTACCCTGGAGAGGGTAAGGCTAAAAGTGGACCTCTTTAAAAAAATAAATCTGGATCTGTGCAGGTGTGAGTTATATTATATTAAAGGGTCCCCCCCCAAAAAAAAAAAAAAAAAAACAAAAAAAAAAAACAAAACAAAAAAAAAACAAAAAAAAACAACAACAAAACAAAAAAAACAAAAAAAAAAAAAACAAGACAAAACAAAAAAAAACTCTTAAAATATTCAAATAATGAAAATGTAGTTGTATACCTGAATATCTAATAAAGCAGTTAATTGTTTTACATTTTAAAAGGATTACGTTTACTCAAAATGACAAAATATTCCACTGATGATAATGAGAAACCATCTATTGTGTTATATTCCTTTTATTGTACTATTGTAAAAACAATTTAACATTGCGTAGACAAGATAAATAATTCTGCAAAAGCGCCACTTCATCATTAAATTACACCGGAACTCGAAACAAACAGCTAACAAACGAACACACCCTACCTTCCGCATGTTAAGCAAACTAGCGCCTCGTCATATCTATATACATGTATGAGTATTCTATTCACAGTATAAAAAGAAATATGTCTCAAAAGCAGCAATGTCGCCCCACTTGTTAAGAGAGATACGCTTACCTTTTTCTTTCCTGAAACATCGCTCTTTAATGTATATTAGCATGGTTTCCAGATCGCCTATTTTCTCATTACAATCTCTTTGAACTTTTTGAATCCTAGCGCCCATTATCGTAGCTGTAGCTGAACAATTAAAAAAAAATATATATATACATATATATATATATATATATATATATATATATATATATATATATATATATATATATATATATATATATATATATATATATATATTATATACACTTTGATTTTCAAGTTTCAAGAATCATAAAAAAACATTTGACTATATCATCCTGTATGTGCTTCAGACAGTTTAAAAAGAAAGAAAAAAAACAGATAAATAAAAAAAAACCTGAGAGAGAGAGAGAGAGAGAGAGAGAGAGAGAGAGAGAGAGAGAGAGAGAGAGAGAGAGAGAGAGAGAGAGAGAATTTATTCAACTTACCTGCAAGAGACAGAACGGTAATCGAACCGACAGCTACAAGCCCCCCACCAGCAAGGTTTGATTGGGGCCGGGGAGGGGGTCCAATAAGGGGGCCAAGAGGGTCATTTTTCCCGTAAACAACAACCAGGACTGTTGCAATTGCCAGCAGTAGAAGTCTCATAATAACCAATGTCTGTGAATAGAGCAATTGTCATATCACTGAAATAATACTATGATTAATAGCATGCACAAAGACACGATTTGAGCGATTAATAAAATATCTGATTTCTCTTTACATTTTGATGTAAGGTTTCCATTTTCAATGCTTGACCAAAATTTTCAATTTCAATTTCAAGCTACAAACAGATTACAGAGTTCAGAATTTGTTTGTCGTGAAAACAAAGCTCGCACCATACTGTAAAGAAATAAACACACCTCTTAAACAAAATTTCCCCTGACAAAGTAAATAATTTCATTGTGCTCTTAAAAAAATTATAAACAGAACAAACAATGAATAAACATTTTACCAATATAACACTGATGTAAACGAAAGCAAGGCTTGAGCTTTGTTTTATTGTTGAAGCCATTGAAATGCAAACTTAACCGTTGAATACCTTAAAAAGAGTAGATAGATACATTAAAAAGAAAAAATAAAATTTGAAATTTTATGCTCAAATCATGTTTCTTTAATATACAATTGTACTGATAAATTGTGCTTTTTCGTAGTGTAGTTTAAATTTTCTCTAACATAAAATTTCTTCATAATTGTGCTATTTATATCTTTATATCTATATTTAAGATATATATTGTGCTATTCAATTAGAATCTAAATAAAAAGGTAGCGTTTCTAGTATAAACAATTAATGTCTCGATCATTTCATAAAACAAGGTTCACAAAATTAAAAACAAAACAAAAACAAAAAGGGTGTATGAATGAAAGGTAAATGTAGGGAAAAATAAACAAGAGAATAATGATAGAAATAATCTAATAGAGGAATAAATTAAATATCGGGTTATTGAAAAGAATATCAAGCTCTTTTCGTAGGGAAATATTTTTTTAGTGCGAATAAATTTTCGCAATATAACGCGAAGTAACTTCTTTCGCGAATAAACACATAACTTTCGCGAATAAACGCGAAACTTTAAAATAAATATTGTCATTTCATAAGACAACCTTTATAAAGAAAAATGGTTCATAACACGTTAATTCGCGAAAGTTTCGCTTTATTCGCGAAAGCTACATGTACATGCTTATTCGCGAAAGTTTCGCCGAATTGTTTTTTTTTACCAACGAAAATGAGATCAATGGGCTTTCGTTTACAAAGAGTTTGATTTTTTTATCACCTTTTCTTTTGGGCATCTTTATTTCGCCTATCTTCTTTATCGACAAATGAAGGAATAACAAAAAAATGGTGATACCTTTAAATTCGAAACTTTCAACTTTCATGCATCGCCTTTTTATTTTTTGATGAAGAGGCAAAAAAAAAAATACCACGTCGAAATTCACATAATTTATGTATACTAAGCAAAACATTCTAGTTCTTTAAAAAAAATTGAATACAATTTTCAATTTGAATTAGAATTATGGTTGGGCAAATGTTGATATATTATTTTCTATAATACTGCGCCCATGAGAAGTGACACGAATTTTATCACATTACTTTTAGATTAAGCCTTTTAAGTATAGAATAGCTATATTACATACCTGTATACGTGGTCCTCAGGTTAGAGTTTGATCAATCATCTTATATATACCCGCTGGTTCTTCCCAAAACTGTCGTGTTATTTTTAGTAAGCAAATAAATTTCATTGCCCCTGTACAAGGTATAATCCTGTTTTCTACTGGCTTATGGATGCTTGTGGAAAATTTTCTGTTTTATTGACAGCTTCGTAGCCTACATGTAGTAGTGTATATGAATAATACATTGGCTTATACTTGGACGGTAAAGGGTTGTCTTCTGTGATTAAGGGCAATTCACTCTGAAGTTTAATCCTTAAAGAAAAAAAATAAACGTATGTCATATATTTATCATATTTTGGCATTAAACTTGCATATATATGGGCATTGTTATTTTTATAAGACAATTGCGTAAATATTTTAGAACATTTTCACTGTTTTAAATGTGGTTTTTTGTTTCAATTTTTTTTTACCAAAAATTAAAAATACATTGAGTCAAATGAAAATAACTCTTTAAAATAAATCTTGAGTATCTATATTTGATATTGATGGGGAAACAAAAGTATTCCAATTAAAAGTCACGGTCCTCAGGGGAAATATAATTTTATGAAAATAATGGAAAAAGTTAGTTAGTTCGAAGTAGAAACCCCAGGGTTTCAAAAAAAATGGGGCGAAAGAATGGGTCAAAAGCTGAAAAAACTAAAATGTAAAATAATTCCTTTTTTCGTTCATTTGACTTTTTGTTTGATAGATGTTTCTAATGTTTAAGTCAGGACCATTAGAAGGATACAATGTACTTATCTTTGAAGGAAGCAGCAGTAGTATCCCATGACCCATATAACTTTCTTACATCCTGTAAATCTTAGTATTTGTTAATGTAGGAACAATAGAAAAAGTGAACAGTAACAATAAGCTACAAGCAAACTTATATGTAACAGTATTAAAACACCTTATATATGAGGCATAAGACTCTGACTTCCATGCTTGGTCCGTGCCTGTTTTAACAATAATGGTAAGTCAATGTAGGCCCCAGCCCATATCTTTTCGCGGATGGCTATGGGCACTTGACTTCCTATGGGGTCACCATATTGATGCTCATCTCAGCGGCGGGTCGACTAACTTGCACCTGTTCCCCAGTAATGAGACCCCCAATACACTGATTCTCCACGACAGAGCCTACACTCGACTGATTAAATGCAGAATTTTGAACAAACAATACATCAGGACTAAAATTAATGGCTGTACCTGTGGCTGCGGTGCCCACACTTTGGTCCGTTTGTAACTGACCCTGAGGACGAGACTCTACTGTCGCTTTGGCGATCCGATGACGGCTGTGGAATGACCTGTGGTGCTGAAGGTAGATGATTCAGGCTGACGTTGAGCGTGTCCCCTCCGCTCCGATGCAGGAGCGCATGATGCATCACTGGTCTAGCTCACAGCCGATGTAGCCTCGATAATCCTTCGGCTCGGCGTTCTAATTCGTTTCGCCGGGTTCCCCCGTACGTTTTGGTTGCCTTTCTTGTACTTTTTAGGAGGCATTTGACTTGATGGCGACCGATATTATTAAATTCTGGAATTCTAACTAGCAGTGAGAAAAAAGCTTGTGTTTTATATATCTTACATGTATACTACTGTATAGTTGACGCCTTTCCATTTTTGCTTAAAAAGGTCAAACCAGACTTTAATTTATGTCGCGGAAATTTGTCTCATATTGTTTATTAAGAATTGGATACAACTTTCAATTTAAATTAGAATTAGGGTGATGGATATATTATTTCTATAAAACTGTGCCCTTGAGAACCATTGCGTGACATTATTTTTGGATTAACCCTTGTAAATATAGAATAACTACATTACATACACGTATCCGTGGCCCTCAGGTGAGAGTTTGATCAATCATTCTATGTTCCTTCTGGTCCATTTTGGGAACGCAGTGTTTATTTTCGTTATGCTAATAAATTGCTTCGCCCATGTACAGAGTATTCTGTTCTTTTATTGGCTTACGGAGTTTGGATACACCGAAAAAAATGTGTTTTATTGAAGCATCATAGCCACGTAGTGTGTGTATTCTCAGGTATGATATACATGTATGAGTAACACAGCGTTTCAAGCAGTGCTTGATTTTCCTTCAATCAATATCTTATTTTCCAAATAAACAAGCATCCTGTGAGTATTTCATAAGCAATATGTATGTCCCTTATACCGGCACCGATTAGTATTGGAAAAAGAGTCGTTTGAATTATATAGCATTTTTTTTCCAAAATAATTCATGTACAATTAGACATCAAAGATATCCGTACACAAGTACTCTCAATACTTTGATTCATCATATGTAGCGCTTTTACGTAGCATCCGGTTGCATGGTATTTTTAGTTACATGTCATTAAGCTTTTACAAAAAACTACTTAGTAGCCCCAATGTATATTTAGTTTGGCCGTTTCACCGAATATAGCAAAAACATGCTTTGTATTAATTTATCATCTATCACGACTTTTGTAATGACACGGCGGGATCAATAGTCCAATCCACACTTTGCAAAAGTTGCTCCCCTTTGCGGGGTCAACCCAAAGGTCAAAAGGAAAAAAAATAACTTTTTGCTTTTTTTGTGCAACCAAACATTTGGGCGTACTGTGAAGAAATCTCTTGGAATTTAATTTATTCCTTCAATATGTGGGTTGCCCCAACAGCGGAAACGGATTTTTAAAGGGGCATGGTCCCGATTTTGGTCAAATTTTATTTTTCTGTTTTTTTTTTTTATTTACAATGCTTTATGAATGCATTTCTAATGATCAAGTGAAATTTGGATGGCCGTCGATGAGTTTTAAGAGAGATACATGGCTCACAATTATTCGTTATGTAAACAAGGCTCGTGCCCTGTTTTTGTTTACATAGGTTAAATATACCAATAAAAAAATCCTTTTCAAGATGATTTGTCAAAATTCTTATTCATTTTAAGCATAAATATTAATCAGTTCCTAACGATTAACACAGTCATTCATTTTAAGTCTATAACTGGAATTTCACTTCAACATCTAAAATGTAAACAAAAGCTTTGTTTACATAGCGAGGAATTGTAAGCTCTGTAACTCGCTTATAACTCAACAAATGTCACTCAAATTTTGATTGCCTATTAAAAATGCCTTACTGAAGCATTATAAGCATTAAAATCGAAAAAATAATTTTTGACAAAAATCGTGACCATGCCCCTTTAAAGTCAAATGACAAAGTTACAACCATCTAAACTACAAGGGCTACTGTGAGAAATCTATGGGTTTTTCCCCTAGATGGCGGCCAAGGGACATAACTTTTGATACTTAATCCCAGTGGTTTGTACTTCTTGTGACCAAACTCAAGTGAGATATAAACTCCTGAAATGGGCCCGAACCCCTGGGAGCCACTTGGTGGTACCCCTACAGCCCAAATTGGAAACCGGGAAATCATAGCCCTATAGGTCTCTTACTCTGCCCATGTATCCGTTTGATGCACACTTCAAAGATAAAGGGGATCATGGACCACTATTCACCCCTATATCATTGTGAAATGCTAAAAAAATCCCAAAGTTCGGGTGAGCTAAATACTAGTAGTCTTCTGTATATATCTGAGCAATTGTTTTTTGAAAGTTCACGTCAAAACATGGCTGACACAAAATAAAACCAAACTCACCTTTGGAATTCTGTTGTTTTGGTTTGCGACAGTAGAATATTTTTAATGAGAATAAAATCACAATGTAAGTTGTCTGATCATCCAAATTTTTGAATAATACCATGACGTTTTTAGTTTTCGATGCATGTTATTTCCGGAGTAATGGAAACAGACTCGGGGATCAGTTTTTATTAATAAGCATACGTAGACAGATACCAATATTAAATTGAATTTCATTATACACAAACGCGTTTATATTTCTTATCCAGGCGAGCTTTACTAAAAGTAGATGTTGTCATGGACCCCTACCAAATACATTCGAGGTATTTTTTCCGCTGGCCCGCGAAGTTACGAGTGAATAAGAACTCAATGAAGGTCATTACCATATACATTGTACTCAGGCACGTAGCATCAGGGGGGCCAGGGGGGCTGCCACACCCCCCCCCCCCCCCCCCCCCCACACACACTTTTTCCCACAGCCACTAAATTTTTAAAAGTTACATATAAAAAATTGAATTATCATGGAGTTGGCCCACCCACTTTGTTGGAGGATGTAAAAAATTGAACTGAAAATAAGGAAATTAGGATTGAAATTGAAGTTATATACTATGCCAGCGTAAGTGCGTAAGTGCGTCTTTTTACCAAAAGTGACCCAAATGAACCCAAATAGTCCCAAACATGATGAAGAAAAAAAAGTTTAGACGACTCGTTTTTCGTAACTAATTATGTTTGTACTTGTAAAAAAAATCTTACCTTATTTATTATCAATTCATAGCTCTATCGACACTGACAGAACTGAAATCTACACGTCCTGCTAAACGAAATGTCGAAACTGGATTATGGCTGCTGTTAGTGGCTGTTAGCTTCAGCCTGGTTCTATATCAATCTGATTAAAATACACATATTTCTACATACAGCGTAAAGTTTTCACGGCGACGAAAGACAGAGTTTTATCTAATATTTCAATAAGAGTTATCCCTCTTTGCATACCACTCTTCCGTGTGTCGGGGGGGGGGGTATTTATCTAACCTGTAGTTAAAAAAAATATCCATAGAACTTTTTTTTTATCTACGAGCTAATCATCTAATCATTTATTAGGTGCTTGTATGTTGTAATAACGATATGAACTATTTCCATACTTGCAACTCGTTTACAACTTTTTAGACTTGCCATATCAGTCCTATTTTACACATTATGTAATCTTAATATTTTGACAACATTCATAACAATATAAACTACATGTACTACATTTTTTCGACATTGTAAAAAAAACCGATAAAAGTACAAAACATACGTACAGGCGTCCAATCAATTTTTTTTTTAATCCTCATGTACATAGAATAAAGTACATGTAATATAAACAGACGAAAAAGCCAGTTCAACATTTTCATATCAACTAGATGATACCCCGCGTACTTTTCACATTATTATAATACAATGCTCAATATGTCAAATCATTTTTTTTTTTCATTTTTGTACATACTTTGTCCAAATTTTTCTGAATCTTTTAAAATTGAAATAAAAAATAAACTGCATTGTTGGATATTTAGGGGAGCGGACAGGGATGAAAAATCTAAACTGAAATGGATAATATACACGTGTACATGTACGTGGCCTTAATCCGGTTTGTTGCAGCTGACTTGAAAAAAAAATGAACTTTTAATTCTAAATGTATTTATTTCAAACCAGTGAATAGGTACTTCGTGTATCTCTCTCTAATTTGGTTCTTTAGGCCAATTTTCAATACAATTTCTAATACTGTCGCAAATTATTATTTCAGATAAAAGAAAAACAATTTAGGGGGGGGCATCCCCATTAAACTTTCCCGTTTTATGCATACATCATTTATGCATAGAATATATATCCCAAGAAGTTGCGTTTGACAGTAAATAGACGTAGAATACAATTAGCTGTTCATTAATATCTTAAAGCTGCTTGGTCCGATTTTATATCAAATTTTATGCACGCTTTTAAACGATGGCTATGCTTAGTATATGTATAATAATAGACATTGCAGTAGTTTTACCCGTCAATTATGCGAAATTTCAATGAAGAAAAATACGTACAAAATTTGCTAACAAAACAAACGACATTAAAAGGTACCGCGTTATTTCGCCTCATGTTGAATTTCACCCCTGACGACGAGACGGGTAATGTTGTATTACGACATTGACATCGCTTTAAATAAAGGTCGAAATGATCAGACAAATTACAAATAAACATGTGTACGTTTTGTTCGCTAATATTTCCAAAATCTGCTTTCTTTACAATCGATGCATAGCATGCGGGTTGAATAACCCCAATCATTCGGGGGACGAAACCAAGCGGTTTCCTTTTCTAAACATTCCCGTGATGCATTTTGGTTTGTTTTTTCGTTTGCCCAAAGAGAAATTATTTTTATTTACTTTGAATATTTCTAACTTTGAAAGGAAACTGATTCTGCTTGTGTAAATAGGAGAAAGTCCATAACTTTCTAAGACAAATGATTTGTATGGAAAAAATTTTGATACTGTAATTACAAATAAAATCGGACCAAGCAGCTTTAAGTTTTACAACCAATCTGTCGTGGTATGAAAATGAATGAAATTAAAACACGCTAGATTATGCATTGTTATCCATTTGCATGCATTTTTAATCCAAGGTTGTCAGTTATGAGTGATCACAGTTTTGGATATCTGGCCCCTTAAAACTCCTAATCATGGAACGCATGGGGAAGAATTTAAAATCTATTGTTGAATAAATGTGAGCTTATTCATTTTGCTTCTTAGACATATAACTAAATATTTTTCAGTAAAGTGTTATGGAAGAAATACTTCAGAGCCTGTTTTGCCCCTAAATTGAAGGACCAGCCCCTTTTCCTGATTTCAAAAGAAAGGTATTTTGATATTTAACATATTTTGTTCAACAAGTTTTTTGGATATTCGTTACCGTCCCGTTCTTTAGCTATCTGCTAAAGAACGTTTAGTGGGCCGACCCTTTATCTCCTTATTGGGGCCAATTAACGAACTTTTGATGGCTTTTCAAAATAGTTGTCCTTTTTGAGATATAAGTGATCAAAGTTTTGAAATGTTGGCCCCTTAAAACCCTTAATTGCGTGACGTATGTGTAGGATGAACATTTTTGCTTCTTTAATATATTACAAAATATTTCTCAGTAAAGGTCTATGGAAGAATTACTTCAGAGCCCTTTCGGCCCTTAGATTGAAGAGCCAGGCCCCTTTTCTTGATTTCAAATGAAAGGTCTTTTGATATTAAACATATTTTGCTCAACAAGTGTTAAGAAATTGGCTAACGTTTTTTAGCTATATGGGATAGAATATTTTTGGGACCGACCCCTAATCTCCATATCGGAGCCATATACCGAAATTTTGATAGTTGAATATGGCTTAGAGCATCATTTTAAACATCAATTATTCTATATATTCTACATTGCTTTTCAAAATATGTCCTTTTTGAGATATAAGTGATCAAAATTTTGGATTTTGCAACAAAATTTTTCAACAAGTGTTGAGATATACGGGAAAGAACGTTTAAGGGACCGACCCTTTATCTCATTATCGGGGCCATATAACGAACTTTTGATGGCTGAATATTGTTTAGAGCATCATTCTAAACATCTATTATTCTATATTGCCTTACAAAATATTTGTCCTGAAGTTTTGGATTTCTGGCCCCTTAAAACCCTTAATTACGTAACGAATGATAAAGTTTTTATAATGTATAAATTCATATGTGTAGGATGAACATTTTTGCTTCTTAAACAAAATATTTATCTTCTTAAACAAAATATTTCTCAGCAGAGTGCTATGGAAGAAACACTTCAAAGCGCTTTTGGCCTTTAATTTGAGGGACCAGCACCTTTTTTTATATATCAAACCAAAGCTCTTGTAAATATAGATTTTATGATTTACATATTTTACTAGATTATTTTTGAGAGAAAAAGAAAACCATTAAAAATCACGGCGTTTTTTTTAACTCAATTTTCGGGTCAAGGTGAGCTCCAGTGCATCTGCAATCTTTCATCTACCATCCCTGAAAATTTGAACTCAATATCTCTTTTCGTTTAGGAGGAGATAACAGGACAAGCAGACTCCTGAAAATCGCTAAAACGTCAATATTTCACGAACGGAAATTACGTCATAAAAATAAAAAAATATATATAAAGTTTGTATCAATATCTACCAGATCTAAAAGATTCACGAAAATCGATAGAGTCGTTTTCAAGAAATCGCTTGTACAAAAAATCGTAAGGAAAAATCACTAGGTCTTCCGTTTCCAACTATTCTTAAAATGGGTCTCAAAAACACAAGATTTCGGGCAGGAACAAGGCAGTTCAGGAAATGTTTACATTCTTATCCTTATCAAGATGGCCGCATATCCCCCTTAATAGTACACAAGATTTGCCAAATACACCCGTTCACTCCATTTAGTCACTGTGACTTCTTATATGCGACCCAAAATTTTATTCGGCTCGGGGTGTTTGTTTAGCTCAATGTCAGTTATCAACTATCTCATTTCGACGTCAATACTTAGGCCGGTTGCATGAGGTACATTTTACACTATTGGTAATTATGCCAAGATAATAGAATTTTTAAATATTTTTTTTTATTCTTCCTTCAACCGCATGGAATGCCTCCACTTTCTTAGACTACCCGACATACCAACTAGCTATACAATGTGGACCCTGTACCTGACAAATCATGCTGATTGCATACGTATATTTGTTCCTTATACTGTAATCTCATTAGTTTACATAAATAGATTTATAAATATATTCATCTACGGTATATCATAAACTGTAGAACACTATTATGTAAGTACAACGTTTACTTGCAATTTAGGTCGAGTTGTGCTTATGATTCCATATTTGTGGATTATGTAATAGATGTACATGTATATATTTATATTTAGAACGTATGCATTTGAATTTCACCTGGAACAGTTGGTATTTGTTCAAATTCAGATATATATGTTAACCGAACTTATTATCGCCGTAGAATTTTAAACAGCATAAATCGAGATATGATTAAAAAAAGAACAGATCTATATACATGTATATTAGTATATTTTTAACAGCAATATTATTAATCTACAACTTCTTTATAATTTAGTATTGTATTTTACTAGTTCTGATCTCATAGGTTGGTGCTTCTGTAATATTAACAAACAACCATCTTTAAGGTGGCTCTATACACCCACAGTTTATTCCAATTTTCAATAGAAGACCACAAAACATATACTTATCAAATATTAAAATGACGATAGGGATACTATAGGTATTTTTAAAGAATTTTTTAATGTTTTTTCGTGTTTTTGTAAAATATTTTTTAAAAAGACAGCTATCAACAAATTGAGAGAAATTATTTTGTCATATGATGGATATTTCCTTCGGACACATAAAAAAAAAATATAACACTTCTTAACATTCAAAAATGTTATTATTGCAATTTTTTTTAGTATTTCCCCAAAACATATTTTTTCATATTTTCTTACTCTTTTGACAAATCATCTGAAAAAGTTGCTTGATGTTATAAGAAAATGTATTTTAATAAATGTCAAATAAAAAATTGAATGAAAACAATTGCAAATAAACACAAAAAATATTTTAAATTTTATTTGGTATGAAAGTTCCTCATGTAAGGGTTATCGTTCCTAAGTCCCAAGGCCCAAATACCTTAGGGACTTTTCATTTCTGAGTTGAAGAAAATTTCCTAAATATAATGTTGGAATGATAAATACATGCATATTTCATTATAGACTTTGCCCTGTATAAGTGAATATATTCGCTTTAGTGCAAAACTAAGTCAAATAAATAAAGGGGAACATTGACTAGGCTAATAGGATTTATATGTATCCCAACCTGAGAGAAATTCAAAGCAACCCTCTCATCCCCGTTAGGTGTCGATATTAATGTGCATTAAAGTATATTATAATTGAAATATTTTCACCTGTTTAGAATTTTCTTTCACGGTATTCAACCAAAAAAAACGTTTTAGAAATTTTTGGAAAGTTAAAAAATTTATTGTTCTCGATCGGAATCGAACTCATAACCTACTGATTTGTAGTGAACCCACTAACCCACTGCGCTACGGTGTAACATATCGTTAATGCTAAAGAAACTCTTTAAAAATTTATACTTGATTTTATTGTTTATTTCGATAAATAATACCACACAACGTGAAGGTGTCACATACCACATTACTTGTAAGTAATGAATTTTCCAATTATCAAATTAAATCTATCCATTTAACAAATTTTTCAAAAAAGCGGTTCTACGAAAGCCGAATAGGGCCACATAAAAAATATTTTTATCTCGTAATTACGAGAAAAGATCTCGTTATTACGAGTAAATCATCTCGTTATTACGAGAAAAGATCTCGTTATTACGAGATTATTTTCTCGTTATTACGAGATTATTTTCTCGTTATTACGAGAAAAGATCTCGTTATTACGAGAAAAGATCTACATAGAATTGTGCGTTTCTGAAAAGAATTCGACTGGATCACCCTTTCAGTCTTTTTCAATCAAGAAACGTTGATTCAATTTTGATTAATATTTAAAAATAACAACGATCATTTTTCATTAATTTCTACATATCAATAATTGGATTTGACATTTTATCTTATATGAATAAAAGGAAAGAACTTCATGTTATTTTACTATTTAACTTATATATATTATAATCCCACTACGAAGTAAATATACCAGGTAGTCCTATAGTCGTAAAAGTTACAGATAACTTTAAAGACTTTATAGTTTCAGTCATGGATATGGATATACACGATTTACCCGATTTTGTGTTTTATATGTTTATACACAACCTACATGTATATTGAAAATAATTGATTTTTTATGCTAACATTTTGGAGTCTGAAAACAAATAACACGTATCCTTCTTAATTATTGATAAACAGTTCGATGAATTTATTAATCAATCTGCTTGCTACTTCTCCTGAAATTCCTTTAAAACTGCTTGATCCGATTTTATATCAAATTATGCGTACGCTTTTAAACGATGATTATGCTAAGTATGTATATATCAATAGACATTGTAGTAGTTCATACACTTTACATAAAAAGACTAGAATAATGAAACGCGACATTTTAAATAGATCTTTTCTCGTAATAACGAAATAATTAACTCGAAATAACGAGATTTTTTCTAATAATAACGTGATCTTTTCTCGTAATTACGAGAAAATTATCTCGTAATAACGAGATCTTTTCTTCTAATAACGAGATCTTTTCTCGTAATAACGAGATAATTAACTCGTAATAACGAGATCTTTTCTCGTAATTACGAGATCTTTTCTCGTTATAACGAGAAAATTAACTTGTAATAACGAGATAATTAACTCGTAATAACGAGATCTTTTCTCGTAATTACGAGATCTTTTCTCGTAATTACGAGAAAATTATCTCGTAATTACGAGAAAATTATCTCGTAATAACGAGATCTTTTCTTCTAATAACGAGATCTTTTCTCGTAATAACGAGATAATTAACTCGTAATAACGAGATCTTTTCTCGTAATTACGAGATCTTTTCTCGTTATAACGAGATAATTAATTCGTAATAACGAGATTATTAACTCGTAATAACGAGATCTTTTCTCGTAATTACGAGATCTTTTCTCGTAATTACGAGATCTTTTCTCGTAATAACGAGATGATTAACTCGTAATAACGAGATCTTTTCTCGTAATTACGAGATAAAAATATTTTTTTTAGTGGCCCTATTCGTCTTTCGTACGGTTCCCATACAATTCACCTCAGTTTAAATCAGCCAGTACCGGAAATGCATGTTTCCAGATTTACTTTTTTGCGTACTGCGTCATCAAAAAGTGGTGTATAGAGCCACCTTAAAAAACCCACGGCCAGTCTCACATACGCCCTGGGTAAACTCATTGAACTTCTTGTTTTCATGAATATTAATTATTCTCAATTCCCCAATGAGAAAGCGGACCTTTTTTGTTTTGTTTTTTCTGAGGTATGAAAATGACGATCATGTTATGAGACAATGCGTTGTTGTTAGACGTTTGTGTAAGCGGTAACAGAATTAATGAGGGTTTCTCCTCATGAGAACGAGAAAAATTAAGCTAGTTGGCCGAGGGTCAGTCATTGTACATGTATATGAGACTTTCGTAGCTGTCCGACGATGACATTAGCATAAACAATATGATAGTACTGTGTGAAACATACTCTTACTTAGAAATATAGTTTGGTTTATTTTAAAATAAACCAGACTAGATTCAATAATGAATCGTTTTATTAATGTCAGGAACCTTTAGCGTTATTTGTATGGAATAAGTTTTATATCGTACGGTTGTCAAGTTTAAACCATTTTGTACAATAAACATGATAGTGGGATTATAATATGAAAACTCTGCGAAATAGAAAACACAGATATTAGTCATTAGCTATCCTCGACTTATCAGTTCATATCCCGATAAATGTGACAGCACACAAATGTCAAAATCTATACTACTATATCAAAATAATAGACTCGAGTTTTTGGGCTGTAATACCAAGAAATCGGAAGAGAACTGTCTTTTGTTTTATATATTTTAAACACCATTGGTACTTGAACATTACCAATTTGTTTTTATATCTTCCCAATCAAGCTCCGCTTATTAATAATCAACGAAAATTCCTTTTAAAAATCCGGAAATCATCTGGATTTTTTGGATTTTACAATCTTGCGCATGCGCATTACATTCACGCTAAATCATGGGAGGCTCTTTACTTTATGTTTCCACAATATCACATTTGCAATGATAAACTCAAACGATATCAATATACGTGTAAATTTTCATTGAAAATTTGTCATATATTCTGTTTATCAAAGGAAATACGGGAGATAACTCAGTGCATTTAATATGAAAAATCCCGAGAGTTCCGAATGTCAACATGGTGTGTAGATTCGAAGCGAGTAAAAAAGTAAAAAAAATTGGTGAAAAAATGTTTAATTCTTCATTAATATAAATAAAGTTTTAGATGAAAGGTATTTACAGCCTCAAAATGGTTTGTTATGAATAATTTGACTGTTATTTTCAATGCAGCTTCATTAATTTTCATAAAAATTGTTTGGGAGCGATTCTGCAATTTTTTGCTACATTACAGGTATATGGGAGGCGTTTTAACTGTGGTGAAGGCCTGTCCCGAGACACATTTAGATTATTTTTACTAAGCAGAGTGTAGTGAAATTAATAGTATTATTATAGGCTTAAAGCTTGGTTATGTAAATGCCAACAATACGTTAATGTCCGATATCATATGCAATGTCAACCCGTGTACGCACGGGTCAAAGTCTAGTTGGTACTAAATGTATCTTAAACGAATTCCCAAGTGAACAATGTAAAACTTGATAACTTTTTAGATGACCCTCAAATATGAATTGTAAAACAAAATGTAAATACAATATTATATAAATATTTAACTTTATACATGATTTATGAAATGAACATTCATCTTAAAAAGGAAACCACAATACACATGACATGCATGCAACGAGACGCTAAGGTAGAGTATTATTGTGTGTTGTACTTGATGTATATTCTAACTTCATGTACTTCAGTATTTCACAAATCATGCTAAAGCATGCTTTCAAGACGACAGTTTTACTTAACCAGTAGGCATTATCTGCAATTTAGCTTCGATTTCAAATCTTTAAAAAAAAGGGGACAATTTTTGGTATTTTTACACTCTTTGAATTTATTGAAATGGGTAATTTGTGATCTCAGTTTTCATCTGATGGAAATAGTACTTTGCTACTCTGTGGGGTCAAAATTCTTCCCTTAAATTAAGCATCAAAGTAAAACTTGAGAATAATTTCATTATTAAGAAATTAAGCACAGTTAGAATAATAAGAACTCTATGTTGTTCCAGAAAGAACATATACCATATTGCACAGACCTTGAAAATCCATGTTTGTCTGTTCCCCTTATCTTTTGAGAGTCTCTACTGTTTGTTTTGCTCTATATCTGTTACAACTATGTCCAGTTACACAGGAACGCCACTCTAGTCTATCCATAAATGAGGCCAACTTCTGAGATCCATCTCTTGAAAATCCACCATCAAACAAATTACAAACGTAAACTGTACTATATGCACTCAACAATACTTCGAACGAATAACGGCGAGGCCATACGATTTATTGCGGTCTTTGCCTATTGCTTATCTTTGTGCAAAACTTGATTTCGCAACGTTGGAATGCCCGCTCGAAACACTATTTAACCCAAGCTCTTCCCGATAAACTAGACAGAAGCGTTATATTGTCTACGGAGGTAAGCCGATCTTTTGATAAAATCCATATAAAATATGCGTAATAATATTGATTGCACTGGTTGATTGTTTAAAGTTGAAACATTTAATCCAATCAAAATTATAAAGTTAAGATTGAAGAGTAAATCTAATTTTTAAAAAAAGTATATCTATATATATATATCTATATATATATATATATATATATATATATATATATATATATATATATATATATATATATATATATATATATATATATATATAATATCAAGAAAAAGAAAACGAACAGTTCTAAAGTTTCTAGACAATGTGATCAATGTGAATAAAAACTTTGGAACTGTTCATTTTCTTTTTTTTTTGAATATTTATACTGTGTGATATCACCTTTCACTCTTTTTGGATTATATATATATATATATATATATATATATATATATATATATATATATATATATATATATATATATATATATATATATTGTCGTTTTTTTAATTCACAAATATTCATACGATAGACCAGAAAATGTTTATTTGGTTATAGTCGTAGAATTCATAATTATTGCAAACCATTCCAAATGGGTTTATGTACATCAATGATCCGGTGATCAAGCATAATGCGAACACAGGAAAAAATTGCGGATAAAGAGGTGTAAATGTACAATATCAAACTAATTTGATTTTTACTTTTTTAACACAGATCTCCAATTTTAGCAATGAAAACTGTCAACAATGTGCCAGTTAATTATCCCATTATTGATTTGCTTTTATAGAATGTGGACAATTTTCTTCTTAGCCTTTTTGGCGACTGCCATTGCACAAGAGTAAGTGATAAATACATGTATATTAGCCTTAATCATCAAAGCAAGTAAAATTATTCCAGTTTTAAATGTTTATATGTCATCGAACAATGCAGTTATTTTGGAGAAGTAAAAGTACATTTACATTAATTGATCATAAGGAATTCCATGGACCATAAATATATCAGATTTTTTTAAATTAATAATTAACCAATGTAAATGAATTTAATGAATTTAGTTAAATAAGAGATAAGAAAATAGTTCCTTATGATAAACTTTTCCTTTTATGAGTTCTATATACAATTGACCAAGAAGAATTCTACATGCATATCAAACAATTTTACTGATAGTAATATCAAATAATTGATTCATTTTACTGCGTTCTTTAACCGCTAAACGTGTTGAAGATTTTCCTTCCCGCAAAAAACCTCCATTATAAACTAAACGAGAGATAGAGAAAAAACACAACGAATTAAACTTTCCAAACACAGTATATCATGCATCACGAACATTGTAAAAAAAACTTAACTGTTAAACATACTTCTTATTTTCTTTATTAAAAATAAAACTAATAGAACGAAACTTTATCATGGATGAAACAAGTGGTAGAGCTAGCGGGCTGATTTGATTGACAGATGCAGCACGTGGACTCAAATTTGCAATTGCATGATGGATTCAATCACAGTGTACCATATTCTTTTATGAATACTAATTTTATGAATATTTAGTATTGGATATTAGTATATTTGACATAAGTGTACGTTAATTACGCCTAAACGCCCCCCCCTCTCTCTCTCTCTCTCTCTCTCTCTCTCTCCTGTAAGTTGTTGTGCAATTAGACGAAGCCGTACGCGATATAGACTTTTTCTTTGGTCGTGAATAGGTGTGAAAACCCTCAAGGGCATGTCGTTTTCTACCCTAAGTTTGTTAATCACTACATGTATACACAGAAAATGATCGTGACTTAAACTTTATATGTATACACAGGAAACGCATACTGATAACACGTTATGATTCCATGTGCTTTAACGCAGCACTAACTTTATATATGAATGATAATTTTATCATTGAATGAAAAATAGATTTGTTAGTTGATTCCCGACATTTGTTCATTTCTCAATTTAAAACATACACTTGTATTGACAGTTTACGGCGCTATGCGTGTCAACTTATAAAAAGAGAAGATGATATTGCTCTGCATTGATACGAGTTCATCTAATGAAAATATTTAATTTTAAGATTGTTATAAAAACAGGATTATCAACTAATAGAAATAATAACTGAAATAAGCCCGTCAAATACAAAGTTATGTGTTCTTATTTACACATCACAAAATTTAACAGCGTATTAATCATGTTATGTTGTAATTCGAATGTAGTTTCCGATTTCATGATATTCTATTTCATAAATATAATTTATTAATTTTATAATAATATGGACCACAATTTATTTACAATGCAGCTGTTATGCTTAAATCTGAAGTCGCATATTTGATGTGGATTTACGCGACCCGCATTGCCTGTAATGTACAGTACAGGTAAAGTAACAACAACAAGCAGCAGCAGGAATAACGGTATATCACACCGTCGCGGTGTCATCATGGTCGCAATCCATACCGCGATCAAAAACCGCGATGGTGTATCGCGGGAACGATAAAAATACCGTGACGGTAACGCGGGCCAATACGGGATCCGCGTTGCCTGTACTGTAAGCGGGTTTAAACTTTTTTTGTGAAGTTATAAAGATGTGACATACATATATGTAGCTGTCTTTGTTACATGAGCTACATAGTACATAAATAATTCAGATTCACTTCTTGTATTCAGCACCTACCTAGTTGTCGTACCCTCAGACGTTCGACCCGGGGTACCCCTCAGTATCAGCGTCAACATTCTACAGTCCCATGGCAACGTTAACGTGAAAGCCGACCTGGTGGACAAGAGAACGAAAAATCATGTTGCCACAACACACGGGACTTTCTCTCAAAGTTCGTATTTAAAATAACCAATTGTTTTGCATTTAAAGCACTTTCCCTTTTTTTTAGATTATAACTCAACATACAATTATGAAAATTACTTTTTATACTTGAAACTATATACATGCGTATAAATTCCCAAAACTCGTCGATAATCATTTTCTCTATAGATGTATTATATATGTTACTACAAAATATGCATTACAAATTATCTCAGTGCGAACATATTTCTCGGAATAAAAAAATCTACAGTGAGGTAATTTATAACAACATTTCATTTACTTTACCGCCACGTTACTTTATCAAATAAGATTTATTTTTTTATATTCTAGATGTTCCAGGCACTCTGACCATCCAGGTAAGATAAAGGGAGCACACATGTTTCTTGTTTTATTTCTTTACAAAGAAGTCTTTATTTCAGTTTTCCCACAAAAAAAGTACAAAAAGCTAAGGAAAAGGAAAATACGAAGGTGTGATTGGTTTGTAATTCTACGGATGCCTTAGTTATCCTAACCAATTCTTGTGTTTGTCATTTCGATTACAACAAAGATTAAAAAAAAATACAACCAACCTGGATATCACTCTCTGTTCCTTTTTATCCAACCGCATTAGTTTTCTTATCTTTTTTAATGTAGTCCATCCATAACTATCATAGTTCATGTCTAATAGATTGCAAGTTTGGTCACAAAAATCTTAGTGTGATTTTTAGGGGTTTATATAATAAAAAAGATTACCCTTTGAAATTTTGAAAAGAATTGGATATTAACAAATTTATCATATGTTGAAGTTTACATTGAAGTCTATGGAACAAAATGCATTTTTAAATATATTTTTTAGTATTTTTCTCACATTTCTCTCGGTAAAACGTAGGAAAAGCTTTCCCTTTCTTTGAATATGCGAAAATAAATCATAATTTACCATCCAACTTTTCAGAAATTGAATTTTTTTTAAATTTTCGTAAAGGGCAGACATATCTTTAAAAAAGTTTTGAGTGCAAAAAGTTCATTTAATTGACTACATACATACACCCGAGTTTGGTTTATGTCAATCTCATAATGACTTTAAAATATGTATTTGATGTAGTATAGATCAATCATAATTGTTACACTTGCCTTAGTTATCGATGGACTACCTTAATAGATAAGCTTGTGAAAGTAAATTAAACATGAATAAATTTAAAATTGCCTTCTATTATTGGTTACTCTTTGTGCTTGATTTTAAATAAGGTACCAGACAGTTTGGGACCGGGATCTTACTCACTGGCCGTTCACGGGACTCATGGATTGAAGTTTACCAATGAGACGGATCTTAACTATCAGTCCAAGAGTGTCTCCATATTCATCCAAACGGACAAAGCCATGTACAAACCAGGGCAAACTGGTGGGTGAAGTTAAACAATTTAATGCAGTATTGCACAGGAATCTTATAATTTGGTTCAATTATTTACAACAAAAATGAATTTTCGAATAAATGTAAAGAGAACGACATTTATTTTAGAAATTAAAAGCGGTATGATAGGTTGAAACTTTCTAAGATAATTATATTACTTCAAAAACCAGACTTAAACATTTTCTGATACGGTAGATTTCATCTTTCCTGCAAGTCCCTATTTGATCGTCGTGAAATTGGCAGAATTGCCAATTGCATGATTGCCAAAGCAAGACACGTAGCATCAATAAATATAAAATACATGTAAATGATAAAGTCATACTAAGAATAGAAGTTAAACATACTAGATTTTTGTATTTTGCAAAGGGTTTTTTTTTTTTTTTTACTAATTTCTCACGAATGAATTGTAGATCAATATATGTGTATGCTTTAAGCTTATCATAATTTGTTGTTTTAGTCAACTTCCGAGCATTTGCTATATATCCTAACATGAGTACCTACACAGGAGCCATGGATATCGAAATTTATGTGAGTAAAATTAACTTTTGCAAAACTAAGACCCAATTAACATTGTAATTTGGGGGAGTTTATATGAAAATTCAAAACAAATGTCATTTCTACAGTATCATTTAAAAACCTCAAAACACAATATTTATTACGCCCAATTGTGATTATTTGGGTTATGAGGCAGCGAATATTTAAACGAAATTAAAATACATTTAAATTGTACATTGCGATCTTAGCTATTGAGATTTTAAGAGCATTAAGGGTGTTTTTTTTTTTACTGATTTCGCCGTAGGTTTCTGATACTTATATACGTATGTTGGGACTGCCTTCTAAGCGAATATTTGTATTAGAATTAACCAATTCTATTTTTGTTGCATTTAAAAAAAAAAAACAGGACCCCAACACTAATAAAATCAAGCAGATTTTGGGCGCCAGGGACTCCACGGGGGTGATCACCAACTTTCTGGAGGTGGATACCCAACCTGTTCTGGGAGACTGGAAAATTAAGGTCATGGCACATGTAAGTCACTACTTTATTGACATTGATTGACATTTTGATATATCGAAATATTATTCTGATACTTTGATATGTTTCTGTTTTTTATCTCAGGGGAAATCCACCGAAAAGACGTTTACAATTGCCCACTACGGTAAGAATAATTTTTCCTGAAATAATCTGGGCTAAAGAAACGTCTGACAATGTTTCAAAATGCACTAAAAATCGTTTTAAAAAGATTTTAATGAAATTGAAACTAAAATAAAAAGTATTTCAAAATGTAAATTAAAAATTTAAAAAACAAATAAAAAAAATGGTTTTAATAACGTGTTAGATAATCAATCACAATTTGGATCTCCATGATGGCTATATTCGAATGTTTTTCGTTCAGTTTTACCAAAGTTTGAGGTGACAGTTGAACTTCCGTCATTCGCTCTTTCTGCCGATGACAACCTTATGGGAACTGTGAGAGCCAAGTATGTATTTGTGTTTGATTTGTTTCATTTTGTTTTGTATTGTTTTGTTTTTTGTTGTTTCAATCGAAATTAATGCTGGTATCAAAATTTGTTGGACATCTTTTTTTTTGTCTTTTACGAATTTACTGTTTCATATTTTTTTTCGAAATCTGTTCGGCATTTTCAATTAAACGGAAGGAATAGGGCTTAAAGAGTAAATATATTTGAAAAATGTAATATACCGATAATATTGGTGACACATCAGTATTATAGCACGAAGCAATTTATTTGGAAGCCACAAGAAAAGGTGCTGATGTGGTTCAGACCATGACATCTAGTGTAAAAAAAAAAGGACACAGAGAATAAACCCAAAACATACAGAGAAAAGAAAAAAAATACTTAATCGAATCGCTTCTTCTCAAGAATTATTACAGTATGTGACATGTGCATGCATCCGATTGAAAATTCATTCAACTGTGAACTCTGTATATATATTATGAGGCACATGAGGTGCAACGTTCTTTGAAGAAATATCAAGAATAACGTCATTAAAAACTAAAAAGTATTAAGAATTTATTTAAAATTTGAAAATACGGCAGAGCTTTAATTAGTTGAATCCCTATGAGATAATGTGGATTCAAGTTTGCTCAATTTATGGTACCTGATACCGATAGAAACCGGTTCACAGAATGGGGGCAAATTCAGCTTTAAAATCTATATGGGTAAATTTACTATTTAGAAATTATTTTCTGAAGTATGTAATCGTAGAACAATTTAGTTTGTGATGTAACTTTGGAAGCATCCTGATAGGTTTTTCCAATCGTGATCCTAGTACAATAATTTAGTCCCAAATAGAGACTGAAAAAAGTTCTTTATGTTGTTACATGGATTTGTTTTTAAACGCTATTTTTTCTTAAAAGTTGCAAGAGTTAATAATCATCAAATCAAATGACCAATTTTCTACACAATAAAGATACATATTTTTTTCAAAGTGAATTTGATTTGAACATATTTTATTATGCAAATATACATTTACATAAAAAGATTAGGCAGCAGGCAATGCCTATGTAAGCCTTCTCCATAATTTTCAAATTAATGACCATAATAGGTATTCAAAGTTTAGAATTGTTTGTTTGGTTAGCGAGGTAGGGTCATGGACTTCTGGTTTTTAGATGTGAAGAGTAGATTAAGTAGTTTCGGTATGTTTATATTTACCTAATCATTTGACACCAGATATACTTATGGTAAACCCGTGGAAGGCACTGTCACGCTGCGCGCTAAAAACGAGTACTGGTACCGACCCTGGAACTACCACGGAGACGAACCAATGATTGAGCAAACACTGACTCTGGTACTTTGCACAGAATTAGTTTAGATTACACATTTTTATAAAACTGTATAGAATTGTTCCTCTATTGCTTTTTATACGATTACTTCGGAGATATTTGCATTTAATATACCATTATGTTGATATTATTAAGATCTCGTTTTAAGCGAAAGAAATTTTGTCATTTTTTCATTTTTTTAAATTTAATCTTAAAATAACACAACATTCATTGTTAACACTTTCTCTGTAAAATCGTATTTTTAGACAAACGGTGAAGCCAAATTCACTCTATCCGGTCTCAGTACACTTAACAAATACCTTAATGAACGGTACATCACTGTGGAGGCCAATGTGACAGAGAGTCTGACCAAAATAACACTGAGTGGGAACAGTAAAATACAGTTCCATCAGCATGCTGAGAAAATGGAGTTCCTCGCCTCGAACCCTAGCACATTCAAGCCCGGACTTCCTTACACTGCCTATGTAAGTACTGGCACATTTATTGGGGCTGAAAGGCAATGGTCACGATTTGAACTGAAGTTTTAAAATGTTATTTTTTTCATTCTTAACGTTAACAGTGCTTAACTTAAGTTTTAACTGACCACAAAAATTGAATGTCATTGGTAGAGGTGAAAAAAGTACTAACAATTGTTTCTTATATAAACAATGCAATAGACTTTAAACTTTTGCTGCTCAAATTGTGACCATATCCCAGTAAAAGTGTTGCTTAGACTCACTGTAAGATTGATTTTTTTCCATTTTCTAAAAAAATTGCGTCTTTGTGTAATCTATTGAATAATCCATAAAACAATATTATGTTAGTTAAACTTTGCGAGAAAATCATTTCTTACTTGGGAATATTAATAAACATGAAATGACTAGTAGTATTTACAGATTTAAAAAAGGCAAGTTTGCAACACCTTTCTTAATATTGTTCTTTGTCATTGTCTTTAACTTCTGTTTTAATTTCCTTCATAAAATGCATCCACGCCTTCAGAGGTCTTTAGATTTTCTTTTCCGATTACTCTTATAAAAACAAAAATATCTCATTACAGTTGTAAATGTAGAAATTATCGAATATAATTATGAAATCCTTGAAAATCTTTTGAATGACTAATAAAAATAATGACTTTTTTCAAAGATAAATATTTTATACAATTTTACTATCATATACTGATGATGAAATTATTTCGATTTGATTTATAATAATTCGAAAACCTCATTCAATATTTGAGTTCTTTGCCTATAAGCACTATCGTATCAATGATATTTATAGATAAGAGTCACCCGCCAGGACGGTAGTCCAATTACTGGAACAAAGCAGTCTGTAGTCCTTCATAACACAATAACCGCCCAGCTTCCAACCCCTTCCACAACACCCCAGTACTACTGGGGACCACAGACCACTAACTATAAACTGGGTGACCAGACATTCACCCTTCCTGATACTGGCGTTGTTGCCATCCAGGTACAGATTCCAGAAAACGCCACAAGTGTCAGTTTACGGGTGAGTTGCACTGTATTATTTTATTTTGTCTATATAATAATAAGGTTTCTATTTTAAAGCTTCTTTCCTTGTGAAAACATTTAAGAAAAAAAATCTCTTTTTTTTCAGGCGGAATATGGATCTGTTTCGAGTTACAAGTCTCTCCAGAAAAGCTATTCTCCTAGTGACAGCTACATCCAATTGTTTTTAAGATCTACCACCTTGCGTGTAAGTTTAAACTTAAGCTAATGTTCTCAAAATAATCTGTATTAAAAGATCTTTATTAGGGAGTTGAATTTCTTATGCTTTTTAGGCAGGAAGTGTTGCAAACTTTGAAGTTCAGTCAACAGAGGGTGTACAGCAGCTTACATATCAGGTAATTTATTAACTTGTTATTTAAGAAATTGAAGTGTGAAAAGTTTTAGAAATTGATTCTCGCAATATTGCTCTCGTTAACCTCTTACCCATTCGTTCTATATGTGCATGCAGATGCATCATCTTGAAAAACATTTGATTAATCGGATTTCTTTGAAAATATGAAATTATATTGATGAAAAATGTTCATCGAAATGTAATTTTTAATGTCATCAGATTTTATCTCGGGGGTCTATTGTACACGCTGGATCTGTGGATGGAAACAACCAACAGTCATTCACATTCAGTGTACCTCTGACGGACAAAATGGCACCCAATGCTCGGATCGTGACATATTACGTCAGAACTGACGGAGAAGTTGTTACCGACAGTATCAGTTTTAACGTTGCAGGAGTTTTTCAAAACCAGGTATGTAAAGTGAGATTTGTTCTTCTTTAAGTGAAGAAATATCGCAAATAGCAGTGTGAAAAAAAATGTCTGATAAAAATTCAGCATTAGAGACTTGTAATTATGAGTATTCCTTCATGATTTTTCTACATAATACATGTATTTACATCAAATTATTGTTAACAGGTTGCTTTAAGTTTTGACAAAACAAAGGCTCAGCCCGGTGAGAACGTCAATGTCCGTGTGACAGCTGACCCTATGTCCACAGTCAATCTGTTGGCCGTTGACCAAAGTGTTCTTTTACTGAAGTCTGGAAATGACATTACCCAAGAGGAGGTAATAAAACATGATTCAAATTGAAAAGATCACTTCCATTTTATTATGTACTTTTAAAAAATTAACAGCAACATTATGTTTTGATATCTTCATTACATTTAATGTCTTACGGGTTTAGCTCAGTTCGTTAAAGCGACAATGAATGAAATGCTTGTCGAAGGATTTTGGATAATTTACATCTTACACCTTAATATCGTTAAGATGCATTTATATGTTTAAATGCTGTCGTAAATTATGAAAATTTAAAAATAGTTATTATTTTGTGAGATACCAGTTGTTAGCAAGAATTGCATCCATCATTATAAATAACATGTCAAAAAAAAGATTAAGGATCCTCTAAAAGTAGTTTAATAATCATAGGTAATTGATGAATTGAAAACATATGATACAATTCATCACCACGACAACGGACCTATTTTCTTTGGCGGCGGAGGCATTATGCCATTAGGAAGAAAGAAGCGTATGATTTGGTGGCCATATCCTACTTACTACGGTGGATCCGATGCCTCTCAAATCTTTGCTGTAAGTGCCAATGTTTATATTGTTATCAGCTCTCTGTTAATTCTATTGATCATGCCGATGAAGACAACTTTTTAATGGGATCACACTACATTTAAAAGACGTTCCTATTTCTTCTCCTTTTTGACCTGATTTTTAAAGAATAATGAAAATCGATTTATAATGGGAAAACAATTACTGGCTTTTGTATAAGCATCTAAACTATCTTAATAATCTTAAAAGTAAAATCAAATTGTGTGATTTTCTACAATCATATTTGGTGTATGTCTTTTTACTTTCAGAATGCCGGAGTAAAAGTGATGACCGATGCTTTGGTGTTTAAACATGTTGAACAACATCCATGTAAGTATTTCATTTTAATTAAGGCTTAGAATTCACCCCACTATTCATGATTATTACATATATTTATTGCAAGTATCATATTTAATGTAAACTTAAATAACAATGGTTGTCTATTGTAACAGTATTTAAAGTCGCAACCCAAATTTGATCTGAACTATAAAATAAATTGTGGTTCACAAAAACACATCAACGACTCAATGCTTTGCATAAAATATGTTTTTAAACATTTCAATTTAGGTTTTAAAAAAAATATAAAGACAGGGGTAGTCAGGTTATATACCTTAGCGAAACAGACAAATTTAAAATAAAATCTTGATGTTTAAGATTATCATTCACACGGATTTTTAATGGGTGGTTTACCTTTACCAATGTTTGTTACAACAACTGTCCCATCATTTACAACAACTACATCAAGCAACAACAACAACAACTTAAAAGAACCAGGTCGTATTCGGAATGTATTTCCGGAAACGTGGTTATGGACAAATGCATCGACAGGGTAAACTCTTGAAATTGCCTTATTTTTTTATTGTCTCAAGGTGGTCTGAAGATTATTACCTAAGGATCATGTTTTGGGTATCCCAGGCCATTTTCATTGTTTTGCATGCATTTGTTTACATGTTTTGTTTTAAACAGCTTATTGTCAGCAAAGTTTGAAAGCACATTATTATTGCAAGAATAGTTTCTGGAAGTCGAATTGACATTTATTAAGGGTTACTTAAAATGAGATGATATAAAAAATGTGTTTAGAACACCTTAAGTTTAAGCGCGTTGATTTATCACTTAGATAATAGTAAAAACGATCCACACAGTCAGAACTATTTTATGTTTTACACAGATTATTGTACAAAATAATTATTCTTTAAGCCTCAATATATTTAATACTAAATAGGGCAATCTTTTTGATAGAAAAATGATCGTTTGTTTAATTGTTTACAACATACGTTCATTTGCTGAATTGATCTGATTCACATCCTTCGCACACCTGATGCATTACAAAGCGAAAAACAACATATGTATTTGTTTTGCTTTGTTTGAAAGTGATTTATCCGGAAATGGCGTTTGGTGGCGCAATAGCTCCAATGGCTCCAATGCCAGCAATGGCAATGACAAATGGCATGGCACCAAATCCGGCTCCTAGTTCCCAATTAAAAGAAGTTGGTCGCGTTCGAAGTGTCTTTCCTGAAACTTGGTTATGGACAAATGCTTCAATTGGGTATTTCTAACATCTGCTTTACACCTGTAACAACTAAATATGACCCCTATGCTAGTATTTATTAATTTCGGAATCGAATATTGCTGTGAAACGGTAAATTTAAAAAAGATATTTCACATCTTATAATCTAAACGTCTGCTTGTCCTTTGCGAAACAAAACCTCGATGCTTACTTTATGATTACCGTACTTTTTAAGGTCTTCCGTTTCCAACGGAAGACCTTATAGTTTTCGTACTGTTTCTTATTAAGGTCTTCCGTTTCCAACGGAAGACCTTATTGTTATTGCTTTGTTTCTTTTTCACTATTATTTTTATTGTTTTTTTTTTTCTGTCACGTTTTCTCAAAAATGCTTCAGCAAATTTTTATGAAATTTTCAGATCTTATTCATGACAAAATTTGTAAGAAAAGTACCCGGGCTTTTTTTGATCGTCACTTCCGGTACCGAGATATTAAAGATTTTACGTTTTTGCTTGTTCACGATTTTTCTCAAAAAGTATTTACGATAGAAACTTCAAATTTTCAGAGATGGTAGAGAGTGAACGGCCGCAGTGCCCTTCGTATATCCGAACGTCCGCCGTCACTTCCGGTCGTCACCGGAAGGAAATGAAAAACCTTGATTTTTCAAATTTTTAGATTTGAATTTTATTTATGTTTTTATTCGATAGAGACGCTTAAAACACTTCAGAATATGAAATTCGTGCTAAAATCGATCCAGGCATTCCCGAGATTTTGAGTTCAAAAGTTCTGAAGCGAGAGTCCGCGTAGCTCAGTCGTTAGAGTGTTGGACTTGTGCCCAGGCGACCCGGGTTCCATCCCCGAGTGCCGATTATTTGTTCCTCCCTAATTTTCTTTTGTTTAACGATTTTACCTTTAAAATGATGGTTTTTATTGTTTTCCGTTTTATTTCTATCATAAATAAAAATAATAACAGCTTTTTTAGTACAAATATAGAGCTCGTTTTTGTCAGCAGTTGGCATCGCCGCCATCAAAGACATGCCGCCGAAGCGCCCCTGCAGTACGACCGCATTAGAGTTCACTGGGTCGCTTTGCCGGCTTCAAAGAAATGCCGCCATCTCAATGACTGTATGCACACAACATTTAGCAATGCACCAACGTTATTCTACATGACCTTAAAAGGAGGACTGATTAGTATTTGTTCACATATATAGATACACGCTTGCCTGTATGCATGCGTTTATTGACATTCGTTGCTGATATACTGATTCCCTAAACACTATAAAAAACTAGAAAATCTCTCTCTCTCTCTCTCTCTCTCTCTCTCTCTCTCTCTCTCTCTCTAAAGTACTTGTACAGGTAACATGCAGTAAATTGGATAGAGGCTAAATGTACATTGGCGTCCAAAAAGTATACATGTATTTATTTCAAGTTACGGGATAATGTCTATGGATTCAAATAATTTGAAATTCATTGCTTAATGATTGTCTTCATACTGATTGGAAGTCAACGCTAAAATTAAAGATGGTGGACTTTTTCCTTTTTTTGTGCATGTCTATATACTGATACAAATCTGTTGCCTGTCTGGGATTAAGAAAAACCTCCAAAGTTTATACACGTAACTATACAACCGAACGGGTGACTGCGACAAGGTTTGAAAACTGACCAGCCGTTTATGAGTGTTTGAGCCTAAGATAAACAGATGTTAAAAAATCAAAAGTTACATCTTTCAAACAACGCTTATACATTGTTCTAACATATGTATATTGTTTAGAAATTGTGTAATTTGTGATATTTAGAATTTAATAGTCTACGTTTAATATAGAAGTCACCGACCGACCCCCCCCCCCCCCCATTCATAAAATCATTTAGTTTTTCTGGCCCGATTTTCCTTGATCTTTGATCTTGGGCCTTTAATTTCAACTAAGTACCATTCTAGATTACTGTACTAATTACCAGACCAATTCGTTCATTATTAACAGAGTTATGAAGTTTTTGGCATTTGAGTTTCAATTGTCGTGATTGACATGTACTGTAAAAAAAATCATAACTCCCAAGCCCTTCACTCAATCCTAATGAAAATTCGTGAAAATGAACCTCGGACACCATTCTTATTGTCTGCCAAATATGCAGCAGATTGAACAATCAAGTCGAAATTCCTGAGATTAAACGGCGCTTATGACCTATACCGGAAAATTAAATTTACACAGTACACGCACCGACACCCCCCCCCCCTCCTCCTATTCAGAAAATCATTTAGTTTTTCTGGCCTGATTTTACTGGATCTTTCATCTTGAACCTTTATTTTCAACCTAGTTCAATTCTAGATTACTGTACTACATGTAATGACCGAATCCGAGATCCACACCTCAAAATTCTATTTTCGATTTATTTACGACGAAAATCAAGCTCAGGTTTTTTCACACCCCCCCCCCCCTCCAGACACCCCTGCGAATGTTATTGTCATTCAAATTTTAGACCACGTGGTTTTATTTTACCCTTTCAGTTTCGCAGTAAAAATCGTACCTCGTGTATAAGGTCTATTTCACAGTACATGTATCTAGGTTCTTAATATAGGTAGTCAAATATAAAATCTAGAGGTTTATTGATTTTAAACTTTATCTTCATTAATTGGTGAATAAAATGTGTTCTAGAAATAAATGTGACTATACAAAAATTAGTTTTTGTTTGCTGTTGCAACAACTAACATGTTTAAAAGAGATCCCTCCTGAGGATTAATTTTTTATCCGCGCCTGACCTAGTAATAACATCAATAGTGAAACAGACTATACCATTTTATGCAGAATGTTCCTTGAAAATGGCTCGATATACTAAGTTTTAATGCAAAACAGACACCCACTATTTTTTTTTAAAACATGGTATTGCACACCACAAGCATCAAACATGGCTATGATTTTATTAAGCAACCCAATGGTTATATTTTCAACCACTCTACACGTGTTTGAACACGAACGATAACTCTGTTCTGAATATTATCGTTTAATATAAATAACTGCTGGATGGTAAAATAAGACATACATCTTGAAAGCTTTTCCTGTTTTAACATAAATCATAGTAGGATGTGATATGAAAAACGACCAGTACTTACGTATTTTGAAAATATTATCCGAACACTTATACTTCCGCTCGAAATTTCACAGGAAGTGAACAAATATCGGTGAAGTCTCGTGAACTTTCATTCGAGCACCTCTGGATTTATTACTTACTTAGCAACGATAAAGAAAACATTCCGAACACATTCGCAGGGGTGCAGACACAAACACACATAAATATTTCAAATGACCTTGCACTGTTACCAAACCTGAATAGTCAGACATCTTACACGTTGTTTTTCATCTCATACAAAAACTCAGCTCTTCTCCCGGGCGGAAACGCCCCAAATTCAAAGACAAATTCGGGAATTATTTCGCGTCAGCCATGTTTTGAGACATCTGCAAAGGCTGTGTGTTCTAATCTCGCCGGAGCCAAGATTTGTTCTTTCTCTCTATTTCTTTCTCTCCTTTTTATTTAATTTTCTAACTAAAATATTCAACATAAAAGGGTTGTTGGACTAAAGTTCAAGTTGAAAAACACTCTTCAATTAAGATTTAGACAAAAACAGTCTTTTATTATTAGGGTCTTCCGTCTTCAGCGGAAGACCCTTCTATTCTTATTGTTATTAGGGTCATCCGTTTACAAAGGAAGACCCTCTTTTTTTTCTTCGGTTTCTTTTTATTACAGGTTATTAGACGTGTTATTAGGTCAAAAGACCTCTTATTTAATATGAAATATATGGGGCTGGTCCTTCAAATTAGGGATCCAACGGGGTGTATAATCCTTCATCCATCGCTCTTTAAGATCACATCTGCATTTCCTGATATGTTTCGTTGATGAAGATAAAAGTCAAGGTCATTTCCTCTTCTAAAAATCGGACGGAAGACCTCCTCGTTGCTCGCAACGAGATCGTGTCTAGTTATTATTATTTTTTTCCCCAAATTTTGTGCACGCGATATCTCGAAAACTATTCGGCCGATTTCGACCATTTTTTCACAGATGATTGCCAGAGGTCATAATTCTAGATGTTTTTTGAAATTTTGAAATCGTCACTTCCGGTTCCGATTTACGGCCGATTTTGTAAATTTTTACGACCAATTTTGTGCAGACTTAAACTCAGAGACTATCAGAGATATGAATATAAAATTTTCAGGATAGGTAGACCATAGATTGAAGTTGTGCACTATGCAGTTTTTTTATGCCAGAGGCGTAACGTTTAGGAGCTCGCCTGGGCTCGAAAATTGGATACGAATTTTGAATCAAAATTTTCATACGCTTTGATCTGTATCTTTTTATCAGTTAATATTTTGTTAACATATATATAACAAAAGTGGTAGATAATAAAAAGTGCTTTCCAACAAATTCAACAAAAAGGGGCTGGTCCCTTTTTTTTAGGGGCCAAGACACTTGTAAACTATAATACAAATAACTTAAATACGATAAAGATTTTGTAATGCATTATAGAAGCAAAGTTGTTAATCGTACCAATATCTATTAGAAAAAATCATTGCCACGCCCATTTATTGCGTAATTAGGGATTTTTAGGGGCCAAAGTACTTCAACTTTGACACGATCTATCTAGAGAAGTAAAAATATTTTGTTAGACATCAAAGAGGAGAAAATGTTTGAATTTATGATTGAAACCGATTCCACTTATCAAAACATGAATTTTTGTCCCCATTAAGGATCTAAAGGGCTGGCTTCTAAAATATTCAATCATTTGTATCTCAAAAATGATCAACAATTTTAGATGGGTGTAAGAACAAAAAATGTTAGTATTCTTAAGACCTTTTCAAAGAAATCAAGAAAAAGGGGCTGGCCCCTTTTTTTTGGGGGGGGGGGGGGGCAAATGACTCGTAAAGTCAATTACAAATTACATGAAAACGATTAAGATTTCGTAATGCAATTTAAAAGCAAAGTTGTTGATTGTAGCAATATCTATCTGGAAAACTCATTGCCACACCCATTTATTACGTAATTAGGGATTTGTATACATTATCTGAAAGTGTGTGTGTGTGGGTTGGGGGGGGGGGGGGTAATTCTGAAATTGTATCGACTATTCATGGTATGATTTAAAACAAAAATCGCAAGGAAGACCTACTCGTTACTCGTAACGAGATCGTATCTAGTTTTTTATCGTATCTTGTCACTATCATCTCTCGAGTGCCCAGGGACCTCTTCTGTATGAAAATGTCAATCGTAGTCAAGGCTTATATGTCTTTATTTTGATGTGCAAGCGGTTTTATATTTCTTTAAGGGTGTTGTTTACTCAGGATTTGAGTTCTCAAATTCGGATTGTTATAAAGTTCAATATAATGAGTAAAATTTGTTCTAAACGAAAAAAGTATTAATGAAATGAATCATTATTGACAAAACATTGGATATTTTTATTTTATTATGGAATTAGGCTCAAACTAAAATAGACTTTTAGCCAAACAGAGGGAATTCGGACTAAATTTTGCAGATTGTGTTTTCTGCGTTAACATTTTTGGCAGTACTCTAATATCAAAAGTTGAGGTTCGATACTTAGCCTATTTAATTTTTCATATTTTTTTATGGTTTTACTTCATTTATTCATTAAAATAAGTGCATGGCACGAATTGCAAAAATATTGAAAAATGCTTAAAAATGATAAAAGATACCATATCTCAAAATTTTGATCATTGACCTCATATAAATTTTATGTCAATAGAATAAGGTCAATATAAGTAGTTCCATACTATATATGTTTTTGTATTATCATCATTCAATTTTTTGTAAATTGGATCAAAAATGGGTAGGGATTTAAAAACTAATAGAGGAAATTCGGACTGGAATATTTCTAAAAAATTGTTGCTGAAATCTTTGTATGAATGCTTTGTACCTATGAAGTGCCACTACAATTCATAAACAGTATTTCATTTTTTAAAGTGTTTTATTATTTGTAATATATTAACATTTCCACCGTAGTGTAAAATTGTATGGGATTTTTCTTGATTTTTCAAAAAATATTCAAAAAGGTCTTTGACCTACTTTTTTGAAAGTGAAAAATAACACTACAATCAAAGGTCTATAACATAAAATAGATGGTTTTTCATTATCATCAGTGGATTTATTTTTCATTCCGAGTAAACGTCATCCTTAAGTTTAAGTAAATGAATTGGATGTTAACTCATCGTAATTGAATCTTGAAAGACGAATATTTCATTGGGTTTTGCTCAGACAAGATGTCTTTTTTTTATTTTGGTTCATTGTTTCTCCATCCAAAAGCTCTTTTTAAGCTGTATTTAACTGAAATCAAAGTACTGAAACTTTTTTGGCTTCTTGAAACGTTGATGATTCTTTTTCTCTCGCTTCGTCAACAACTTCTCACAGACGTTTTTACCGACGCTATTTACTGGTATTCTTGCACACAAGGACTCAACTACACAAAAACTAACATGTACCTAAGAATGTAATGAATTAAACACCAATGCTTATGTAATATTCTTAAATGCTCTAAAACGCTTATATTTATTGTATATGCGTAATATTCATTGATAATAATCGTTTTTCACATGTAAAACTATATTTATAAAGAAGCGGTGTCTGCGCAGTGTTACTCTGACGGTTGTTCAGTTAACATCCGTTACTGTGTACGGTAGCTATAACAGCCCATTGCTTTCGTAATGAGCCCGGCTAATTATGTCTGCCCACTAAAAAACAAAAACAAACAAACATAAACAAAAACAAAAAAGACAATGACAATTGTGTCAATTGTCAATATTGCCTTTTTTGTTTTAATATTTGTTGGCATTGACATTACTTCGACTAGATATTTACATATTGAGGTTACGATCCTCCATTAGAGGTTTTGCAATATTGCCAGATGCTTTTGTGGATGTTTTCATAGGTTTCCATATAAGTGTATTCTATTAAAAAAGGTATCTATTAATTAAATCTGCCCATAAGAAATCCATACTTGCTAAGTAAATGTTTAAAAGATAAATTACCGTTTTTAATTTGCCCCCCCCCCCCCAATAGGGTAATATATTCCTTTCTTTCTAGACGAGATTGTTCTTTAAATTAAGTTAAAGAAAACATGGTTTCTGTAGCAGCAGCGTTTTCTACAATGCTATCAAATATATCTTTTGTAAGATTACACCGGTACCATGACGGGTGGTGGGGCTATTGATGGTATGATGCCAATGCCAATACCAATTACTGCTGTGTTTGGTTCACCGGTGGGAGGAGGAGCTAGTCCATCTTCACTCCAAGCTGTTGGTCGAATTCGAAATGTTTTCCCTGAAACGTGGCTTTGGTCAAATGCAACTACTGGGTACTAAATCAGTATAATTTTAGCACTCCGCAAATTATGTATACTCGTTTTTTTCGTCGTGGAAACTACCTTACTAGCAAACATTTCACTCCATATGTTCATATCCTGTCAACTAAACGAGATGCCTTGTTGTTGTAAAATTCATAAAAATATGAAGTTTTATCTTGTATTTCCGTGGAATGTGTATTTTTCACAGATAAAATGTGACTGGGAGACAGGGCTTATTGAATTTTTTTGTTTTAGTCGATTATGCATTATGCATTTGGATAGTTTCGTGATAATTAATGTAATATTTTCAAAACTTTCGGAAAAATAAGGTAGTTTCCCCAATTTTTTCAAATAAAAAATGCATTTGCTTTGCTTTTTAGTTGAAGATAGGTCTTGAAGACTAATCATCCGTAGTAACTAGTATTAGAATCTGCTGCAAAACATTAAAGATAAAATATTGGAATATCATAGGACCATTGGATTTAAGAAATTCATTGATTTCATTATAAATCTTTTTTGAGAAGTTACAGCTTCTATTTACGCAAATATGACAACCAAACTAATTTCATGAATATCGCTAATTTTCAAATCAAACCACACCGGAATTAAACGGATCTCGACTCGAATGATGGAAACTTTAAATAAATAACTATTTACCCGAAAATTCGGATGTTTGGTTGTAATATGGTTTTTAAATTAACTGAACAATTATGCTCAAATGGTATCTTGACTGCAAATATGAAATTATTTATTAGTGATTTTTATCAATTTTTTTTTTCAATTTAGATCGGGATCAGTTTGTTTTAAATCGGGATAAGTCAAATTTTTAAAATACGCAATGTTTAAAAAATTTCGCCATTTTGACCCAATTTCTATTTTAAAAATTATTATATTTTTCTCAGTGATATACGTCTCTTTAAACAGTTTTATCCAAATGTTTGAAAAACATGAATAAAAGATGTTCTTTTAAAAATTAAAAAAAAAAATAATTAATAAAAATCACTAATAAATAATTTTCTTTAATTATTAGATATTAATATCGTAGATTTATCACACAAAAATAAAGACTTTACAAAATTTTCATTTTCTCATTTAAAATCAACAAAAGAATCGTGTGAAATAATTCAGAGCATCTATCCTGCTTTGAACAACGGAATCATGTTTCAGAAACGATACTCTAACGATCCATAAAACAAAATTTGGGTGTAACATTCCACCTTAAACTTAATAATTAACACAGAAGTTTTCTTTTAATAAAAATAAAAGTATTGAATGCATATATCGTGCAGAAAATGGGCAGTACTCAGTCACATCCGGGTCAGAAATCATAAACTAAGCATGTTTGTCAATAAAGGGTGGTGGATTTAAGTTGTATTAAAGCTTCAATAAAAAGAATATAATGATGGAATGGTGAATTTTATTTTTAAACGATTTTTGTCGTTTAAAATTTTAGATTTTTACAGAAAGTAATTGTACCATTTGAACACTTAACCGTTTATCGTATTACATGCATGTATAATGATTTTTCTAAAATTGCACTTTAAACGGATGCAAAAATGCCACCATGACACCGGCAATATTTATCCGACACTGTTAACTATGATATTATAACATTTGAAAAAGAGAGACCGAAGTGAAAAAAGTTTAGTCTTTTAGAATTGAGACACGAAATGCATTTTTCATGCGTATATGGCCAATCGGGTTTAAATATTTACTTGGATTTTAAGAGTTTATGAGGTTTTCTATTCCATTGTTTAATAGTATAGGAAATAAAATGTAAAATCACCTTCCTCTTAGTGGGAAATGAAATCTAACACATCGGATGTTTTCAGTGATTGATTGTCCTATGTGTGGTATGGCATTTGGGGCTGGAGCCGGTGGCGGCGCCGGAGGAGGTTTTGCTGTAGCAAATTCCTTATCCACCGGCAGCTCAACAAATCTTAAACAAATTGAGCATGTTCGAAGTATTTTTCCTGAGACTTGGCTATGGCAGAACTCAACCACTGGGTATAAATTCTTGAAATAATTGGTTTAAAGGAAATCATTATAGCATTTTTTATATTCTATATACCACTGCATTAGAAATGTATTCAACATTATTAACCAGATCTCAACCAGAAGGATTGCTTGCTTAACTAAAAAATATATAATTTGACAAGGATATTTCTAATTTCCACTTTTTTTGTTTGACTGCAATTTTTATAAAACCTTTTATTAATTTTAAAAGGAGTTTAAGTGTTAAATAAACATGTCTTGTCTCCACTTACCACCATCTCAACTGATTGACCTTTTTCGTCTAGGAATCGCGACTTTTCTAGAAATCGTAATACTGTCCTTTGCGGTGGTTTTACTCCGAACTTATTTTCGAATCCGATGTAGTTTCTAAACACAATTCTCGTTAAACATTTTTATTTCAGTAGATGAATGTTCGAGCAATGAGAAGTGGCAGCCTTGTCGATCTGAAAACAAAATCATTTTTTAAAATAAAAAACATCAAATTAAAATTAAAGAGGACTGGATGGTCGCGGCCATTTTTAGACTATATAAACCGCCTTAAAAAGAGGAGCTCTGTATACAGATACAGGAAAACAATGAAAATTTAAAGTTAAAATTCATGAAGTTTTTCTTTACTAAATAATAGTTTAAAGCTTAACAAATCCTTTATTTTTTAGAGTTTAAGGTAGATTTGAGAGTTAATATTTTTTACTTAAGATTAAAATGCAAACTGACCATTTGGTGACCTTTTAAACACACTATAATCGATTTGCAGACTGAAAGAAATGTGAACACGATATTCCTTTCACGACTTTGATTATCTGAATGCACTTTTCAAAGTGTCAATACATTCAATGGATGCCTTTCTTTTCGTTATAACCAAATAAGGCTATGATGTGGTCTAAAAATAATATATTATATTTTGTTATTTTCAGACACATATATTGCCTTTGGTCATGGTTTTTTTTAATTACTAGTGGTTTAGTTTAGCCTTTAAAAATTATTGGTTCAATTTTGTAGAGGCCACTTCTGATGAAAAGCGAAGTAAAGATTGTTAGTCCATATAAGAGCGCTACAAATTTTTATCATTTATTTGGTTTAGTTCCATACGAATTTATGCGACCTCAGATGGGACCTAATGGGGGAGAATTTCTCTTTGAAAAAGGCCCAATGGCTCCAGCCCCGCAAGCACCAATTGCAAGCCAGACATTGAAAAACGTTGATCATATTCGAAATGTTTTCCCTGAGACCTGGTTATGGACAAATAGTTCTACAGGGTATGACCAGACGTTATTTGAACACATGCATGTGTTAGATTTTTTAATTTCAATATATTTTCGCAACGCTTGTAAATTAAAACAAATGAGATGTAGTAGTAATTTTACCAAATATTGGTCTAAAATGACATGGTCTGAAAAATAATATTTTAAATTATTATTAATATCATGTGTATAATTTGTGTGATCCTGTTTGTCCGATTAGCTTCGTTATCAGTTAATGGCCCAAAAATTATCAATAAACAATAGACATTTATCTCAATGCATTCTGAACAATACATTTATTAATTCATTTAAGGAATAAGGGATCATTTTTTAAATATAATGAGGTTATCACACGGTCGGTATGATCAAATCTATTAAAAACCCTTTGGCCTTTTTTTAATTTGATCACCACCGACCGTATTTGATCACCCCAAAATATTCAAAGATTGATTCTTTATTGTTTAGTTTACATATTTTTCAGCAACTATACGATTGATATTCATTAAATTAATTGAATAGTAATTAATGGACTATACATTACAAAATAGATCTGCAGTGTTATCTGACATTGATAAAGACAATGACAAAGACAATGAAAAAAGTAAATTTTTAAAAGTACAATGTATAATAACGCTAGCTATGAAAGTAACCGGGCACTATCATTTACCGACGAAACATAAATATTTCTTTCAACATCTTTATCACAGCAATACATCGGTATCCGGAAAAATGTTGTTCATAAATAAAAATAGAGCAAAAATCTATAAACCGCATATTTTTAGCTTTTCTGTATAAATTAAAGCTTTTAGCTAGCTAGTCTGCTTATTTCGCAAACAGCTGAGTAGTTATACTGTAGACATGTATACCAGTTTTACTAACTTTATTACGTTACATCATATGATTTCATTATAATGTGTTTTTGATAATTATAACACCAACTTACAGTGTATTAATTACTAATATCGTTTTTTGATGACAATTGTAATTTGGACAAAATAAAACTATGTTGTATTAAATTATTTAGCATAACATCTATATTTTTTCATTTATTTGAAAATGTTTTGATTTGAAAATGTTTCATGATATTTCACATTTTTGACTTGCTTCATCAAAATTCAATACTGTGTGTCAGATCTGACGGTCAGGTTCAGATTTCTACCACCGTCCCTGACACCATCACCTCCTGGATAGCCAGCGCCTTCGCCATCAACACTGCGTCTGGTTTGGGTATTGCTGATACCACAGCTAAGGTAAATGTTATCACTTAAACTGTTTCTCAATAGCATTTAAACACGCATATTCAAATAGAATAAAATAGTGTGGATTTCAAACCACATAACACTCTGAATATATACATGTTTGCCTTCGTACGGTTTAGATAAACATATGTAATGTGTCTGATATTTTTGTAGATTGAAGCTTTCAAGCCCTTCTTCGTTAGTCTTAACTTGCCGTATTCGGTTGTGCGTGGCGAGCAACTGGTTCTTCAAGCTAATGTTTTCAACTACCTCTCTCAGGATACTGACGTAAGATATATATTACAAAGTATTCTTTAAATTTGCATTCTTAATCATTTTGTGAGTGAAAATTAAGTTTATTGAGATGGAAACAATAGCGCTTCTGTCAATGGATACAGGTTTTGGTCACCTTGGAGAAGAACGACGATTTCCGTAGCATCGTGATGGACGCCAGCAATAACCCGACATACGTGTCTCAAACACAGACCTCAACCATCCATGTGAGTGCAGTCTTTTTGATAACTTATTCTGACCACCATTTTACCATGTGATATATAATAAACAATCTTTGATCTGTAATTATGGATACAGGTTCCCTCTGGACAAGCTAAATCAGTTTTCTTCCCCATCGTCCCTGCTGGTCTTGGAATGATTGACCTCACAGTTAAAGCTCAGTCCCCGTTGGCTGCTGATGGTGTCAGAAGACAACTGTTGGTTGAAGTGAGTTATAAAATCCCATTTCAACACAAAAAAAATACATTAGTTTTCTGTAATAAAAAGAGGATGTCGTGTGTGCTGTTGCATATAAAATTGTTTATCGGTCGTTGTAGCCTGAAGGTGTTCCAAAAGAATACAATGTACCGATTCTGATTGACCTCAAAGATAGCAACACCTTCACCAAAGATGTTCCTATTACACTTCCGGCATCTGTTGTTGCTGGTTCACAGCATGTTAAAGTCACAGCCATTGGTGAGTGCATGTATTTGTTTTTATGCCATTCTTTAAAAACACTAGAATCAATAACAAAATTAACTTACGTAAGATTTTTTTTAACAGGCGACTTGATGGGACCAACTGTAAATAATTTGGACAAACTCTTAAGAATGCCTAATGGTTGTGGTGAACAGACAATGTTGGGATTTGCACCTGATGTTTTCGTGTCAAACTATCTTTCTGCAACTCATCAACTTTCTTCCGATATTGAAGAAAAGGCCATAGGGTTTATGGAAAAAGGTATGTTATACCGTCTTAGCACACGGGATTTTACCTTTACGAAAAATAGTGAAGAAATGAAGCACAGAAACCTCCTTTTAAAACCTAGACAAATCTCATGTCTGCCATGTTCAAAGAGTGGATTTTATTTAGGTAGTATACTATTATAATTATAAGTAACAGTTGGAGTTCTGTGTTGCTCTACAAAGAATACATATGTTGATAATTTGATACACTTTCCTTAATCAGTGTGGTTGTAAAGAGGCTAGAATTTCATATATTAAGTAATTATTAACTTTGTGTATGGAAAAGGAAATTAGATTTTTCAACTTTGTATTTATGAAGGATATTGGTTATTATTTAATCACAGAATGTGTTGTTCTCTTTAATAATTGTCCCCTCTGGTAGAGGATTTAACTCTTTATCCTCTTGCAGGTTATCAGAGAGAACTGACATTCCAACACAAAGATGGATCATTCAGTGCTTTCGGAGATCGTGATAAATCCGGAAGCATGTGGTGGGTATCAGTCAATAGGCGCTCTCTATCAAACATTTATTAAAAGTTGATTTTATTTCGATGGATGATTTAAGCAGTTCCTATTATATGTTTATATCTGAATGTTTTTTTTTTTCATTTCTAAAAGATAAAATAAGAAAGTTTGTAATAAAATGAAAGAGTTTGCCAACAATTAATACCTTCATATCTAAAGGCTGACGGCCTTTGTTGTCAAATCCTTCCACCAAGCCAAATCTCTCATCTTCATTGATGACGAGACTCTGCAGAGAGCCATTGATTGGATGATCAGCCGACAGAACGGTGACGGATCCTTCCCAGAACCGGGTCGTGTCATTCACAAAGATATGCAGGTGCCTACTTATACATGTTGAACTAATGTAGTAAAGTTTACAAGTTGTAATTAATACTCCAGAGCTATTATTCTTTAGGTTGCAGTATAAACGAAATTAAAATAAAAAATACACAAATTGTAAGATTATGTTTCGTGTTAAATCATGCTCTTAATTTTTATTTCTTGGTAATTTGTTCGATTCATCGTGCTGTATGCGTGTTTACTACCTACAGTGTACGTGTTCTATAAATACACATTTGTTAATAGGGAGGATCTGCATCAGGACCAGGACTGACTGCTTTTGTCCTTATTTCACTGCTGGAAAACAACGATCTTAAAGGGGTAAGACTTTATTCTACTTATCTATATAGTGTTCTTTTATATTCTCTAAAATTCGTTGAATTAAGTTATTATAATGACATTGGCTTTATTCAACAAATAGGGAGTAGCACAAAGAATCCAGACGGCCAGTCAAAGAGCAGTGTCTTACCTTGAAGGAAGAGTTGCTACGCTCTCGGATGATTATGCCCTCGCCATAGTTAGCTACTCGCTCGCCTTGGCGAAATCTGGGTCAGCCGGAGCAGCGTTCAGTCGTCTTAACAATGACGCTATAATAAAGGGTAGAATAACCATTTTATTTTTTAAATAGAAATAAATTAAATAAAATTAAATGAATAAAATTAAATTAAATAAAATTAAATAAATTAAATAAAAATAAATTGACTCGACACTAAGAACAGTGTGAATTTTTTTTTCTCAATCGAACACCCTTTTTTGTACATCATTAGCCGAAACTTAAAAAAATCATAATGTTGATTTTCGTAGATGGCATGAAACACTGGCACAAAGCTCAAACTCAGACCGATTCCCACCACTACTGGTCCCCGCCTCATCGCCAGTCTAACCCAATCGATATTGAGATGACTTCATACGCCCTCCTTGTGTACGCCTCCAACAACCAATTCACCGATGGACTCTCAGTCATGAAATGGATCACATCACAGAGAAATCCCCAGGGTGGATTTAGTTCAACACAGGTTTTATTAATGATAGATTTGTAGACACTCCCAGGGGTGTTAAGGAAGCATATGGAATTCAAGTTACATGTAATTTGGTTTAAAAATATACGCAATTGTACTTTTATTTCACGGCCAATACAACTAATACAACACTACACCATATATTTTGAACCCCACCTCTAACACGTATCAATAGTTTGATCAGTGCTAAGATGGCGCACTATACATTAAAATTAAAATAGTTTCTTTAATCAGCAAATAAATTACTTGATTATGATAGAAAGTATAGTTGATAATTGTATATAAGTCAAATAGACGAAAAAATTACAATTCTAGATTTTAGAAAATTACCTTTTAAAAATATTTATTTCAATCAATATGAACAAAAGCCCCAGACATATTCTAACTCATGATCTGCGGTTCACAAGCTTGATACTTTAACCACTGAGCTATGGTGATATGCAACCAAATCGATCAATACAAACAATTTAACAAAACTTTTTATTCGCCATCTTATGATGTAGTGTCTTAAAAGTATAAGTCTCGGTGTACTGAGGTACCTTTACTTGAAAAGTCAAGGGGAATATAAGATTGTAGCAGTATTTTTTTTAAATATGAAACTGTGACGTTTTGCCTTTACTTGATATGTTTATTGTTAACCGGAAACCTAGGGGTATTGTTGTTCTATCTTATTCTATGCATAGGCTACTACGAGCTATTACGTGATAATGAACCGAAGTGGTAGTAATGTAGGACTAAGTTTTATTGCATTGAAATCTATTAAACGAACAAATACTCAAATCAAATTTGTCTAAATCAAACAGTAATTTAATTTAACGATTTTGTACTATACACTCAAAATAAGACACGAAATTGTACATATGCTTCCTTAACACACCCGCGCAACCACATCTTTAACCTCTATTAATTTTTTAGCAGCAAAAGATAGAATCGTAAGTGAAAATATGAAATTGGTATCAAAAGACTTGAACAAATTGCACTAAACTTCACTAGTGACTATTATTTCTTTTCAGTAAACTGTAATGGCTCTTCAGGCTCTCTCCGAGTTTCTAAAATGGCCCATTCTAACAAATTGCACTAAACTTCACTAGTGACTATTATTTCTTTTCAGGATACCGTAATGGCTCTTCAGGCGCTCTCCGAGTTTGCCAAAATGGCCTATTCTAGCAACTTTGACATTCAGATGACGGCGACGGCCGGAAGTTTCTCCCACCAATTCTCTGTGAATGCCAAAAATGCTCTTCTTCTTCAGTCTGTCGAGGTAAGCAGTTTGTTTTCAAGCTAATGCAAGCAATTCTTCTTTTAATGATTCAAAAATATTTTCTGTGTATATCTTTTAACCGTGTACAAGCGGATAAATTTTTGGCTTTTTTTTTTAAAGTTTTTTTTATTAGTACTAATTCATGCTCTCAATTGTTTACACCTAAGCTTCCGACCATCCCATCCCAAGTAACTATCTCTGCAACAGGACATGGTATGGGTCTCATCCAGGTAAACACACTATTGTTCGCATTGTTTCTAAAGAATTTTCTTCCAGATATGTTTAATATACTAAGGTTTGTTTGTGATGTAGGTGTCGGTTTTCTTCAATGTGGAGCAAGAAATCGAGGAACCTTCCTTTGAGATGACAGTTACTATGATGAAAGATACACTGGACGCCATTCAAATTGAAACTTGTGCTCAGTAAGCACATACAAATCAATAACAAAATGTTTGATTATTGTAGTTTTCAACATTTTCATGTACTGTTTATTGAATCGGTCTGGTAAGATAAACATGTTTTTATTTCGATAATATTTTTTTACGAATTTCAAGTTGGCTGAAGGTCGGTGCTAGCGGAATGACGGTACAGGAGATAGGGGTTCCTACAGGATTTGAGGCAGATTTAGAAAGCATCACTCAGTTACCTACACTCAAAAAGATTGAAACAGAAAACAGAAAGATCGTCATTTACTTGGATGAGGTTGGTTTGCAATTATAAGTAATAAGGTTAAAGAACTTTACGTTAAAGAGCTGTAAGTAAAACCCAGTAAATAAAATTGTATAATTATGTATGTCTACATTTAGTGTTGATGGTTGAGACAATACTTGTATTAAAGCAAACTTCTTTAACCCGTTTAGATTTCCACCACTCCAACCTGTATAGTCGTGGATATGTTCCGCACAGGACTAGTCGCCAAAACACAACCGGCTGCCATTCGAATCTACGATTACTATGAGCCAGGTAACCTTCGAGTTTTACGGTTTTATAAATCTGAGCTTATTTTGTGGTTCATTTTACTCTTTTTCTTTGATTTATTTGTGATATTTAAAACACGATTTTGTAGCCAACCAAGTGACCAAGTTTTACCAATCCCAGCGACTGAAGAATTCCAACATCTGTGACGTCTGCGCGGATTGTGGATGTACAGCTTAAAGCTGTTGTTCTGACTCCAATAGTGAATTGTTAATCAAGATACTGACTTGATAAAACCATTTGAATTTTATGGAGGTTTTCGTTACAAATTTTGTGTAGTTTACTTTTAAAAATAAATATCTTTGATCCTTTGGTTGTTAACTTTTTATGGTACCCCCCCCCCCCCCCCCCCCACCGAGAATTACAAAGAACGTTAAAACATTAGATGAAAATTTTATCTTCTTATCCTCTCATAAAAAAATGGGCGGATATCGTTTGCATCCAATAACTGAGTCATTCGGCGCACCTTGGCCGATTCCGGTATCCTACATTAGATGAGGTACGAATCTGCCGAGGTGTGCCGAATGTAACTGAGTCAATTCTATGTAAGAATCAAAATTCGGTGGCCACGCATAGTCACGGATTTTCTTCATACTTGACAATTTGATAGACTTTGGTGAGTAAAAAAGCCTAACACCATTTGTTTGTTGCTATGTGGTCCCGTTGCCATGGTAACCGAGGGTAAAGATGTAAATATGGCATTTTAATGCTTATTTGAGAACATATTGTGAGTAATGTGCAGAACTTGGGGTTTCCAGGGTAGAATGTATTATTAAAAATAGTTGTCATTTTTCAAATGAAACAAAAAAATTCATGGAGAAACGCATATTTTTAGAGCGTTTCCATGGTTACTAAACAGAAATTTTAAAATATGTTTTCTTCATCTAGTTCGAAAAAAAAGTGCAAATCTTGGATTTTATGGTAAACACTATTATGATTGTGCAATTAAAAATTTAAATATGAAAATTGAGAACCGTTGCTATGGTAACAAGCTGAAGAATAAGGAAAATTATAATATTTTTAGGCATTTTTAAATGGATATTATTCAGATATAATGAATAAATTTATAAAATCAAATGGTGAGAAAAAATAAAGTATGTCCTTAACTTTAATGACACTTGAAAAAATTCTGAAATTTTCTAAAAATAACTGCCGTTGCTATGGACTTTTCAAAAAGTAAGAATTTCTGTCTGATTTTTTACGCAACTTAATTTTCCATAGCAACAACACTTCTCTGTTGCATAACAAAGGTTTTTGTGGTGTATAATGAAAATTTAGATATATTTTTACCTGTTCCAACTAAAACAATTGCAAAAAAATTCTAAAATCAGGAATGAAAGCATATCAAAATAATCTTAAATTTCTCAGTTTTTCTTAATATTTGGCCTTGTTGCCATAGCAACCGATGTCAATTTTCATGATAAAATATATATTGCATTGACATTTATATGGATGTAAAAATTTAACAGTTTCCCATTTGGGCTTATTAAAAAACCGCAGAAAACCGATTTCAAAAATTTGTAACGGTTTCCATGGTAACATTTTAAAAGTATTGGTTTCTCCATCAATTTTCTTATATAATTAAATAATTGAAAATAGGAAAAACGCTGTTTTATGTCTTTGATAGTTTACATTAGTGGGCAAAACCTTCTAATATGGCTTCAAAGTAGGTAAGTTTTGCTATTTTCCCATCTTTAGCCTCGATTACCATGGCAACGGTTACCCCTAGCAACCAACTTTAAGTGTTTTTTTGCGTTTTACACCTAGGTGTGTCCATGTATGAAATATAAGGAAAATTGGTGACTATGCGTGGTCAGACCCTTTTATAAATCATTGATTCTTACATAGAATTGATCTTAAGAAGCGTGTTGTAAAGTTTCGTAAAATACTTTCAATTTGCAAAAAGAACTAATTCTAAAATGTGCAAAATGCATAGAAATTGAAATAATTTTTGGTGTCAAAAGCATTTGTAAAATCCACAATACGGATATCATTCTACGTTCATCTCCAACTTTTGCCATGTTAATTTTCAATTTCTATTGTTAAGCTCAAAACTACACGTCGGTTATATATATATATAAGGTTGGAGTACTATTCATGCTCTATTGTATCTGAGGAATCTCTTTCACCTAAATGCGTTATAAATATCATATGGAGTGATTTGTAACGTCGCGTACGTTTTGACGAACAACTAAAAGTCAGGGCATTAATAGAGAATATCTAATGAAACGCCAACCAAAACCATACTGAAATTCAAAAAAGGTTATTTCAAAGAATAAAATTAATACCAGAACGTTCCTTTCATTGTAACGACTTGGAGATAATAAGAAACAATGCGTTTGTTGTATGTTTTACCACATTTTACCATGCTCAATTAAATTCTACATTTACAATATGACCAAAACATTAGTTACCCTGTATGACAGCACACGTTCATTGTCTATGTGCAGCAGAGGTGGATCCAGCAATTTGGAAAAGGGGGGTTCCATTTGATGAAAATCAATACGTGCAAAATTCATCATTTTTCAATAAACAAGGACTTTTTGAACGTTTTCCGTGCGTATACAACTGTATTTAATAAACATTTATCTCATCACTATCTATTTCACATCTATTTCAACATCAGAGTGCACTGTATTATTGAGCGTTTTGCCGTTTTGGTTTAGGTCAGGAAGATTTGCATAATATCTAGCTTTAAGAAACCCAAGTTTCCAGCAATGAGAAAGTGCGTCTATGCTTGATAGAAAAGAGACACTTAGAAACAAAAATAACTCAGACTAATAACGACAAACTATTTAAAATCAAAGTACTGAAGAACTGATGGGAGTTGATTATGTCGATGTTTATTTATTTTAAAATCAATGATATGTTATTTTGCAGGACAAGTACATGTATATAGTTTCTATTATGATTTGAATTACGCCGGCACATTTTTATAAATGAATTTTTGTACTTTTTCGACAAGAATGTCGAGAAACCCCCATATGGATCAGGTTAAAAAATGTTTAAAGATAAAATTAATTCAATCAAACTATGTATCAGTAATAGAAATATTTTTCGAAAATTGCATGGATCCAAGCAATATTGAACTCTAGTCTCGTTCAACCAAACGCTCGGCTGACACCGTAAATCTCCGACAAGGATTTAAGGAGACAGCCGAACGTCAGGTTGAACGAGACTATAATATTGAACTCTGGCGTAGCAATACATACGACTACAAAAAATATTTAAATTGTTCGTACCATTTAAAGTCTGACTATTTTCAAGGTATTCATAAATAAGTTTCCTTGAAAAATAATGCTTTAGAATACATTATATCGAATTTATCAATTATTTTCAAGAACTAAGTCTTGTCAGCAGCAATGATTGTGCTGAGGTCCAAACACTGTTTCACTTTCGGTTTGTCTGAGTAACTGCATAGGAGAGTTGATTAAAATCAACTCCCAAAAAATGGATATTTTGGTAATTTTTTTATGTCTTTGATGTTTTAAATTCTGGACTATTTATCGATTTTGATTTCTTTATATCGATTGCCTTCTTAAATAAAGGTCTAAATGATAGGATATGACAAAAGAATAGGGACAATTTATCTTCTGAAAAGATTGTACGTGTGTAATACAATGGTAAAAGCAATTGCCGTCCCAGGGAAGTTGATGTGACCTCTGTAATGGGTGCGCTACATCATCCAGACTAGTACAGATGCGATCAAATGCGATTTAAAAAAAGTTTTTAAAAGTTGTGCATTTTCATAATGGTTTACATAAAAACCCTTAACACAGTATTTTTGAATTTCCGATTCTTGGAAACAAAACAAAAAAGGCTTCCTTTTGTGTTTCATTTGGGTATGAAGGTAGCTAGCATTCCAGAAAAATAGCATAACTCGCGTAAGCGGGTCATGAGTTTTCTATGTATTTTTCGTATGAGACGAAGTAAAAATCATCTATTATAATTATCTAACTTAATTAACTAAACAGTACATTTGAAAGCGGCTTTTTAAAGTAAAACGTCGTTTTACTCGATAGCTTGTCAGTTCAAAACTGTATGAACTATAATCGATTTAAAAAAAAAAGAAATCGAGTAGAAAATACATTGTAGATGTTATTTTAAATCTGTGATACTGCTTAATTTTATGTACTTTTTTCTTTAATTTTCCACATGTTTACTCAGTGTAGTATACAGCAGATGCTGAAGGGGAGTACAATGTACTTTATTTCGATAAAAAATCGATAGGGTTTTTTCATATAAGAACAAAATTATGGGGCGTAGTGTGAAATTCATTAAGAAAACAATTTTAAAGCATTTATTTGAGATAATTACAGTATTTTTATTATAAATGGGAAAACTGCCTTTAAATAGGAATTTAAACGTTTTCAAAAACAATCATATGTCCCAGAGAACCCCCCCCCCCTCTCTGGATCCGCCAATGTGCAGCAAGGCAATCCTTTCATATAGTTCGGACATTTGGCAATATTCGCAAATGTACAGCGCAGTCATTCACTTAATGCAATGTGCAATCTAGATTCATCGATGGGGAATTAATCAACCAAAACTTTCTTGACTGGTATATACTCATGTAGCTGTCAGAGAAGGATCAAACATGATACAGCCTAACAATGATTGTACATGCATGACCTTTGTTTAAAATGGATAGAAATTGTAAATCATTTCATATGACTGTAACAAAATTTCAATAGCATTATACTGTGATGCATGAAATTATTTGAAATATGAGAATCCTCAAAAAACACTACTCTGCCGTGGAGAATTACGGGGAGTTGAGGAAATCCTGTCTAAAAGGAGAGAGAGAGAGAGAGAGAGAGAGAGAGAGAGAGAGAGAGAGAGAGAGAGAGAGAGAGAGCATGAGGGTTATAAGAATCCGACCAATCGTAGGAGTACAAACATTTAATTTACTGTATACCTTTAAGTGAGAAGAAACATATCAGGCCAGATTTTGCCAAAGCAAAGTTTTGACTGTAGGAATGCAAATCGCCAATGTTATTATAAATAACACAAACTACTGAGAGGAAAAAGTCCCCAAACAACATAAAAAAGCATTTGTTATTTTTATTAAAAATTAGTTACACAGATAGCAATTCTTTATTAGTTTAGACAATTGAAATCTTAGCTCCTGGATGAATAAAGCGGGGAAAGATGAATGATTTTCTATTATTCATGTTATAACGACAAGACTGCACAAGTGCAAGTACACTCTGAGCATTCATTTTAATAAACAAGATGAACTACTTTACATTACATGTTTTCGGCTGCATATCGAAATAGTATTCTGTTCATATTTTGAATGTATGTTTTGTTAACAGCTTGCTAAATTAAGTCATCGCTACCCTTTCTTGTTATTGCAATCACGTTTCTGAAATCACCGACGAATACAATTCAGAGAGAGAGAGAGAGAAGGGGGGGGGGGGCGAGGGTTGTTTGTTCTATCAACCATGTATGCCTGTATGGTGCGATGCTATATAATATTTACAGCGACATATCAGAATATGGTGACGTGAAGGATATCGGAAACAGAAACACTCAGAAAGTTTGATATCCATAAGGATTTTGAACATCACATACAATGCACATAATGCACTTGAGGACGGCAAAGCGTTGCAACAGCTCACAGTACTGCCAGTTCGTGAAAAACAGATACATTTTAAACCAAATACATATATTTACATGCTGAAATTGATTTAATATTCTTAGTCTTCAATGGAACAGGAAATTTAATTTTGATACATCGATAACCACAATTTCATACAATGTCATTTGTAAATATTCAATCTCTTATTTCATCGTTTTAAAATAGCATGTATAAGAAATTGCAAAAATGGTATCCATTGTATTTTTATTGCGAAATAAATGGTGATGAAAGTTTCTGATCAAAAAATATAATAATGATATCGGCTGTACACTGTACCTTTGATTTTCAGGAGAGATATTTCTTACAAATAAGCGTAAATTTCCTAAGTTTATTGAGAAATTTATTGTGACAAAAGAAGCACCGTTTTCCGGTACATTTTATTACTAGTAATTGTTTTATATTCTTTTGATACCGTGCATTGTTTCTACATACATCGTATATATTAAAAATTGTATTCTCTGATAATAAAATATAGTACTTTCTGACCAGTATGTGATCTTCTCTCCAATCAAACATTATGCTGATCATCAATATTTGAGCATAAGAGAACTGCACGAAACACTCAAATAAATTCATTTTTATATCACAAGATTGTATAGTTCTTTATGAATATGTTCATTATAGAAGATTATAATTTTGTTGTTATATAATTTGCACAATTGGGGTTATTAATCTTGATATATTATTTTTATTGAATTAGTACCTCTAGTCTTGTTAATAGCGATTGCTTTTGGGGTATGTTGTAAAATGATTTAGATATAATGAAAACAAACATCATTTTAACGTAATCTGAGAAATGGGGCAAAACTACATATATTCATCATCAGATAAATTGATAAATATTCAATAAAAAGAATCATATTTGGTTTTGAAAGGTTTTGTAGCGGTACATTTGAAAACATAATAGTGATCGGAAGTAGAGAAAAATATTTTAAAATCTTCTCAAAAACCGATCGGCCAGAAAAGCTGAAACTTGTGTGAAATCTTCCTCAGATAGGAACCGAGTAGATTCAAGTCTGTCACAAAGGAAAGTATTTAAATTCATTAAACTGAAATAATGTATGGTTTTACTTATATGCAAGCATTTTGACAAATTGATTTTTCTTTAGAATTGTTTATATATAGACTTTGGCCTCTGGGCAATTCTTAGGTTTTACAAGGGGTTTATATTCCATATATAAACAATTGTTTAGGATCTTGTTGCAATTGCGAACTGCAATGCTCAGCCTGTGATATGACTATAAAATCATCCTGTTAGAAAGGGGACTTGATTATATAAATATCCAAGGGGAAAATGGATTTTTATTTATACAGGATCTACATGAAATCAAATCATTTGAAAAAAAGGCAAGTTTACACAAGGAGTTTTCTGACAAAAACAAAAGCATTCTTAATATATTAACCTAAATCGCACAAAATCTTTTACATTTTGTGTTGAAAACAGTTGAATTAATTGAAAGACAGAGGGTTTGATATAGTAGAACTTCTTAAAGATTTTTTTTTTAATAAAATAGGCATATCAATTTAAAATAATATAAAGGACAAAAACGTATTGTTGTATCAACCAGTTTCGACGGTAATGAGATGATAATCTTGATTTACAAATAAGTTTCTTATATTGTAAAGGAATTCTTCTTGCAGGCACGTAGCATCAGGAGGGGCCAGGGGCCCCCCCCCCCCCCCCCACTTTTTCTCGCAGGAACAATTTTTTTTTAAATTGACATATAAAAAAATGGAATTATCATGGAGTTGGCCCCCCCCCCCCCCCCACTTTTTTGGGAGTATGAAAAAAATTAATATGAAAATAAGGATATGAGGAGTGAAATTGAAATATATAGTACGCCAGCGCCCCCCGTCCCCACCCCCCCCCCCCCACCCCCGGATTAGGATTTTTAAGATTTTGGGAAACTGAAAGATTTCCTTTTTTATTTTTTTTTAATTTTTTTTTCTTTTCATCTACGTATACATCATTTCACATGTCCAATACTTGATAACATGTTCTTAACAATGGGAAAATTAATCCCCTATGCTAAGTCGTAAGGAAAAAAATAAAAATAAAAATATTCATAAGTAAAAAAGTGTACAGAAAACTAATGAGAGAGAGAGAGAGAGAGAGAGAGAGAGAGAGAGAGAGAGAGAGAGAGAGAGAGAGAGATCGGAATTTGAAATTCCGGTTATTTTAGTTTTTTCTTCTATGACTGTACAAAGACTTCCGACATTTATTTTCAACGTGAGACAGCAATCCACTCCAACATGTTTAAGAAGTAAGCATTATAAGCTCTGTAGAAGCAAAATTTAGATATTTAGTTTCACGAAGAATGGTTGTTAGTATCGATTGTTACATTGTCATATTGATTTTTTTCGATTATCAAATTTTTATGATACTATCTTTCTTATAGTGTGTTCACTTTCCACATTTGATCACAGGGGCTTAGGTAGGAAAACACAGTTAAAATCTAAGTACTTAAGAGAAAAGAGCGTTATTTTTTCTACACAAGCCTTTATTCTTGGATGAAGGCTGGGTGTATTAATTTAGACTGCATAAATGGTATGAGTTAAGTAGACACTATAGTCTGTCCAAAGTAATTGCCTCCATCACTTTTTGATGATTTTTAATAAAAATACACATACCTGTGAAAGTATCTAAGATATCTTCATTGACACATTATCATTTTTCACTCATAAAAGTTCAACGTAACAAAAAAAAATTTCTTTATCAAGATTTATAATGGGAAATGTTTACATCTTTTCACCTTTCGGAACTCACTCAGAATACCTCGCACAATTTTTTCAACGTTATCATTCGGGCTATTTCATGGCTGATGCAATGCAAAATCCCTGTAGACTCTCTATTTTGGGTCGTGTATTGAAGCCCGAAGCAGAAGAGAGGGCATTTAAAACAGATAATCTTGACATTTTTCATATTAATTAAACGTGTGGAATAAATATCCCCGTAAATTCGCGAGAATCACATCCTCGGAACTTTAAAATCTCGCTTTTATTTTTCAGACATTTTACAACATAAAACTACAATACAAATTCAGCATTCGCGATTTTATTTTTCCGTGATTTAATGGAAAATGGTTGAGTCGCAGAATTAAGTACTCATGTAAAATAGGGAATCTACAGTACTGGTAGATGTAGTTTGAGCACAAAAGTATTTATGATTATCGAACTACCAAGTGAAAAATGGTGGAAGCAAAAAACACAGGACAGAGTATAATAAACTTGACAGCAGACATAGTTTATTTGGATAATTAACTCTTCATATTTAAGGTATCAGGAGAACTCTTAGAAATCGTACCCATGGGAACCTGTATTCTTGGTAAAGGGTATCTGATCTCTTACAGAATTCATATCCAGATAGGGGCGCTCTAAGTTCTAAGAGAACCCCCCCCCCCCCCCACCCCAGGAGAACTTTAAATTTTGTTTGTTATACTGCACGCAGATACATATTTAATTTACATATTTAATAGTTATGATATTCATTACAAAGCAATGTCAAGTTTTCCACATTAAAGCTTTTATATTGTTGATTAATATGTATGAAATGTTTATGTAACTAGTTTATGTGTAACGCGATGGGAGAAATAATGACAGACCAGACCAGGATTCGAACCGGGCCAACTGAATCTCTAGTCAGGTGCTCTACCAACAGCGCAACTGAGCTATCTGGCACCGGTATTCAAACTGGTCTGACCGTCACATTCCTCCCCCATTAAATGGTCTTCGCCCTCGAAGATCACCCCAGGCTCTTCCCCTGGCAGGAGTTAACCTGTCAGTTCCAGGGGTTGGTCACTGCAACAAATGTAAAAGGATGGGAGAAATAATGACAGATCAGACCGGAATTCGAACCTTGGTCCCCTGAATCTCTTGTCAAGTTCTCTACCAACTGAGCTATCTGGTGCCGGTATTCGAATCGGTCTGACAGTCACATTCCTCCCCCCTTAAATAGGGCGAAGATCACCCCAGGCTCTTCCCTGGGCAGGAGTTAACCTGTCAGTTCCAGGGGTTGGTCACTGCACCAAATGTAATGGGATTGGAGAAATAATGATGGACCAGACACGTTTAAATACGGGTGCCAGATAGCTCAGTTGATAGAGCACCTGACTAGAGAATCAGGGGGCCCCTGTTCAAATCCTGGTCTGGTCTGTCATTATTTTTCCCATCCCGTTACATACCAGTAAGTAATACTGGTGTGTAGACTAGGGCATGTACTATGCCCAAATAGAAGTCCTGCATGGTTTGATACTTAGTGCACAAGTCGGAGTGCTCTCGCCTCTGGCAATTGCACTATATATATATCAAACCCCGGCTACTATTTATGCACAGTAATAGCACAACACAATACTACTGTTATTTTTATTCTTGCCGTTGTGTAAAAAATAATCATCAGAAAAGTTTTTATATGTCACAATTTAAAACACGTAAAACAACTTACTTTTGACCTCTAAGTTTGTCTGTTCTTTGTAGATATCTGCATATAACTTTAATTTTGACAATCAGTCTAATTTTTTTTCAGATTTGATGACAAAGAAATGGTATCTGGAGTTAATAATGCAAAGTCTTCAGTCCAAAAATCTATAAGAAATTCTGTAACAGAGAATTATCCATTTATAGAACCATATCTTGATCAGATTATCCCAAAGAAAGGAGACCTAAAGCTTGTCAAATGGTACATTTTGAAAATATGCTAGATGTTCTAGGTACTTCACAAGTGAGGTTCCCGTGATGTTCATTACAAAGGGAACCTCACAAAGTCTTCTTTTGAATAAGTATGCCTCATTATCAGGTGTCCAGGAATTGGATTTGCACACCTCGTATTTCTCGAGCCTTTAACCCTTGGTTTTTAAAAATCACATTCTGCATGAAATATGGAAACCTGAATGCACAATTATTATTATTATATTGATATGTTCCTATAGATGTCAAGGTTCTGTGTATCATATATACTGGTATTTTGATCCCTAAGTTTATACATTAGTATTAAAAACTTTTAACTATAAATGATGCTATATTGGAATGAAAAATAACTTACTGGTCATGTGTGAAAGGGTTAATACTTACATGTCAATTAGTGTTTTATTATAAGGTGATGTGAACTTCTGATACCTTAATTTATTCATGGTCAGAAAGAAAATCCAATGTTGATTATTCTTCATTCCTTTCAAGTGTAAAACAAAGCATAATCCACGATAGGATTCCAACAATGCCCTAGTACATGCTGTAGAAACAGAAATAGTGGGACTAATGTTTTATCATAATGACTTAATTCAAGGGGATTTGATTTTGTTGTTTCAAATAACATTGATAAATGTTTGATAATAGAGAAAATCCATGGCGGTTTTAATTTCTTTGATGAATATTATCAAATATACAAACAAAATTAATTCTCAATAAATATATCTGCTTTATATGAATATAAATATTTACATTTACTGTATATTTCCTCTTATCATTGCATTGGAAATCTGTGACATTCATAGTTCAGTAACACAAATAATAAATGAGTTTAATGTCTTTTATATTGTATATTACTATTAAAAATTGAGGGATCTTTATTTTCTTTAAAGATTAATAACTTCTTATTTTTAATGAATTGTATTTTTTTACTATTACATGCAACTAGTACTTGCAGTGTATTAAAAAATTTGCATGTACTATCTTTGAAATTGACTGGTAAAGAAATTGTGCATTTTTTCTAGCCATGAACACATAGAAATACTTGCCAATGCTGCAGGTGAACCTCTAATGTTCAGACACAGAGATGGGCCTTACATGCCAACACTGAAGCTGTTACACAAGTGTGAGTAAAATATGATTGTGTGTGAATCATTGAGATTATTCAATTCATTTCAATGGTTTATTGACATCACCATGTTGGCATACATGCAGTCAAAATGAAATCAAATGACAGACAAAAGAATATTAAAACATAAAGACTATAGCATGCAAGACAATTTTATACAATTCTTCATAGTCCCTGAAACTGTTTTCTCTGCATAAAGCATTTATCTAATTACATTTGTAGATACATAGACGTTTTGTAGTACATTATGTATTATAATCACATATATATGGATTAACAATTTCTCCAATGGGATCAATACGACAGTATAATTTATCAATAACAATATCAAAATTATTAATAAGATAAAAGAAATTAAAATGCTTTCTTTGATGATTCATGCTGGTAATGAAGGTAGCGATCATTGCAGAAAAAAATAACATACCCGCTAATGCGGTTTATATATTTTTTTCTGCAATGTCGCCACCTTCATATCTTAAATGAAAGTATTGAGTTAGAAGATGAGATTTTGTTCAAAGATCATATCAATTAATAAAAGTTTTATTCAACTAAAACCTCAAATCCTTATGGGAAATATCTAAAGATGTAAAGTTTAGTTTCTGTTAAAGATTAAAAATCTTGCTTTGACATGAAGTATAACTCTTTTTCGAAGCTAACTCTTTGTCTTCTTTAAAAGCTTATAATCAACATCTGATAAATGATGCCAACATATAAAATTGGATTAATTTCCTTTCTTTTATGTCTGCAGTCCCTTTCATGTTACCCCGCATGCAGGTAGACAAAGGTGCCATTAGATTTGTTTTGAGTGGTGCCAACATCATGTGTCCGGGACTGACCTCACCAGGTGCCAAGATGACCAGACTGGAGCCGGACAAGGTTGTGGCTGTTATGGCCGAGGGCAAAGAGCACGCAGTGGCTGTAGGAATGACTAAAATGTCCACAGATGAAATGTAGGTGTATAATAGTATTTCAACTTCTTGGTTATTAGTCGTGACAGCTCAGGTTTTAGAATATAGTAATTGGGAGTGTATCGAGAGCTTATTATTTTAGTATTTAATGATAAGTTTTTAACAAATCTTCTTTTTTTAATTTTCAGCATTTCTAAAAACAAAGGGATTGGGATAGAGAATATTCATTACCTTAACGATGGGCTGTGGAACATGAGAGCTGTTAAATGATGTTTCCTAAGTGATGAACTTTTTATTTTGATACATGGCCAACAATTTTGATATTTATTGCAATAATGTGCATAGAAAAATGCAATTCAAAATAAAGCTGTACTATTTAATTAACAATTTTACCCTCAATCCATTTTTACTTTGTGGAGCCATTCATTTCTGTACTTATGCAGGAAGTTTCGACATGTAATAGAAATTATTAATTTACATGAAAAATAAATTTTCAAATACATGTACTAGCTTTCAAAGTGTTTTTAAAGCGCTAAGCATAGCCCAGCGCTTTATTGTCGTTAGATATTCTACTTCCGGTGCATCGAATAACCGCCCCCTATGAGCAGAAGTATACATCATTTAAACTGGTTAGGGAACCAGTTTCAGGGGGCCAAGTTTTTGCACACAACTGCACAGGCTATTGTGAATCATACGCCCTATTGTAAATTTAATGTACGGGGCTTACATGCATCATTGCAGGGGGTGTCACGCAGTGATGAGGAAAAACGGTATAGTGCCAATACAGAAGCTGAAATGTTATATACATACACTGTTTATCCTTAATATACATTCAGAAGCTGGGTTAGCGCTTTTCAGTACTATGAGTACTTTGATTTATTGAAGTGCTTAAATTTTTCATGGTCTGAAATAACAAATGATTAAATATACTGTCGACAGTTCCTAACATGGGTTGTAGTAAATATGTAGTTTTGAGTTTAAATATAAATGTGAGGTTTGATCAGTAAGTCACATCTAAACCACAATATGTTGATAACAAACCATAAAAGATAATCTATTAGAGCACCAGTAATGACTGCATGTCATTTGACATCGTCAGATTTCCAAGGGTGATCACGTCTTTTACTCATCACAAAATTATTTCTTCGATTAACTAAATACGTGTTGTTTAGAAAAATAGTCATCTTTCATTTTAAAATGAAAAGTAAAGGTAGTACACTTAAAATTATATTTGAACAATTCAACAATTTAATTGAAGACTTGTATCCATTATGCCTCTCATTATGCCTCTCATACTGTATACCAGGTATATTTACGTCTATAGTTTGTCATCTACATAGTAATTTTTCCTCATTTCTAAAGAAAACTGATAGTAATTTATATAGCTCCATAGAACTGACAGGGCTGAAATTGACACAACTCAGTTCTAACCAGTTTATCAATCAGTTGAAACCTATAGCAACCAAAGAAAGATCACGGACCACGAAATAATCATGATGATGTCAGACTCAAATTAGACAATGCAGAAAAAAAATTATGTGGGATAATTATATTTTTTTTGCAATGTCCCTTCCTTCTAATGCAGCATGAATCCAGGCACATAGCATCCGTTTTGAAAGTGGGGGGGGGGGGGCAGACTCATCCAAAAAATCTTGACAAGCCAAAAAAAAGAGAGAAATTTGTAATTTTTCCAAAATTTTCCTTATTTTCATATCAATTTTTTACATACTCCCAAAAAAGTGGGGGGCCAACTCCTAGATAATTCAATTTTTCTATGTTAATTTTAAAAAAATTTGTTGCTGTGAGAAAGGGGGGGGGGGGCAAGGCCCCTCCCTGATGCTACGTGCCTGGAATCACCAAAGAAAGCTGCATCTAAATGTTTAAAAATGATACTGCTATATAAGTGCAGCCATGGAATATTGTTTGACCAATATCATATAGGGGCATGGTCACAATTTCGGTAAAATTTTCTTCTTTCATTTTCAAGTTTACAATGCTTCGCAAGACAATTCTAAATAGAGGTTGTCAGCCAAAATTTGAGTGTCAGTCGTCAAGTTAAATGAGATACAAAGCTCACAATTCTATATTATGTAAACAAAGCTCAGGTCATTCTTTTGGTTACATTTTGAATGTTGTAAAGAAACTCCAGGTTTAGACCTTAAATGAATGTGACAAATGCTAGAAAGAGTTTATCTATGTTTAAAACATATTAGCTTTTCGGCTTGAGAAGGAACTTTTACTCATATTTTGAACAAATGGAAACAAAAACCTGGCACAATCCTTATTTATAACTCTTTGACAGACAGTCAAGTTTTGGTTGATCGTTAAGCATTGTAAACAATAAAAATAAAAAACACAAATTTTAACAAAAATCGTGACTATGCCCATTTAAAATAATTCAGCCATTTGCATGGCAGTTATCAAATTCTAATTCATGAAGTCAATATCATACATCAGATTTCCATCAGCATAATCATTAAGTTATTGCCATCTTGATCAAGGTTTTCTGGAGAAAAAAATTATGAAATTACATTGATCAGGTTCTTAAGTCAAAATTAAATCAGTAAATTCAGACTTCGAGACTCAAGTTCTAGCTGCTACATGTTCTTGTTCCCGGTAGTAAAGAAAATAGCCATCAGTGCATTGCATATCTATACTTTAATTTTGAATATTAATTTAGTTTTTGGATGAATTCTTTTCAAGATAATTACCATTGCATTAAAAAAATTATAAACATTTGCCTACAAAATTTATTCATTATATAATAAATTTTGAAAAAAATTATCCAACATGGATGATATATAATATTTCCGTATGATATATATTTGTTTTCTATCATTTACATACATATATTTGTCTGTAATGATACTTTACAAGTCTGTACCAATACATTTACAAAAGAATTAACTTATCAAAAAAAAAAAATGCTACAAAAAAATACATGAAACATTCATCTACTGTAATTTCTTCACAATTAAATGACCTATGCATACAACTGTAAGTCAACGTTTTTAACAAACATGTGGATTTAGAACTACATTTATTTTAAGTCTTTTAAATCTATAATTAATCTTGATAGTAGCAAATCTTTCTGACCTTGGTAAGCAATCACATAGTCAGAAATAATATCATTTTTTTAATGATATCTTGACAAGGTTTTTTTCTCTCTTCTCCAATGTGGATTCATTGAAGTACAATGTTAAAATTACAAATGATACAAATTATTTATAAACATCATTAATTATCATATGACTCAATGATACATGCCTCAAACAGTTCCATGCAAGTCATAAAATATACTTAGGTACTTTTGTAAAAATACTAGTACAGGTGCCCCCAAAAAATTATAAATAAAATACCACATCAAATATTGAAAACAAATACATGTACATGTTATACAATATGTAAAATGTATTAAAAATTGATCACACTTTTGGGTACATATTCAATGGAATGTTAGAGAAATATTCAGACTGACTTCTAATATCTTAAAAAAAGGAAAGTCTTAAGGGAACTCTATATGAATATCAAATATGAGTATGATATGGTTTATTCTAAAGAGATGCTGGAGATTCGTTCCTGTTGATTTCCACATTGGGATCATTAAATGATATTTGTACCAACAAGGACAAAATTTAATACAATGTATGTATTATGTTCATGACCCCCACAAAACTGTCCTAGAAATTAACATCGATTTTAAAATTATCAACACATGATTAACATTCTGATGGTCCCTTCTGATTATAAATTGGAGATAGGAGACATATTTTTCATACAATTTTTTCTAAATTATATCAAACTATTGAATAATGAATATGAAGGTATATTATAATTTGATACATCTGACTACCCACACATAAATTCAACATGAAAAATGACAATAATATCAATCAAAGGAGTGCATGATTATCAATCATTATTGAACAGCCCCATGAAATGTTTGAATGTGTTCTTTGAGCTCTTCCGTCTCATAAAACTTCATATCACACATATCACACTCAGTTGCATTTTCACTTGTTTTTTCTTGCTTAATCTCAACAGCAAGTGACTCCTGACTATCGTCTGTTGATCCTTTCTCAGAAGAATCTTTATAATCGTCCTGAGATGAAACGGCCATCTTTGTCAGCAAAGCCTCTTTCTTCTTTACCACTGACTTATTCTTTGAAGAACTGAGCTTTCTGTTTGCCCTTTCTTCAGCAAATTCTTTAGTAGCTATTCCATGTCTGTCTTGCATGTGAATTAGTTTCGATTCTTCACTTCCAAAGAACCCATCACATAACGGACACTTGAAGAAGTGCTCAGCGCGCTCAGCGTCTTCGTGCATGTCCCGCAGAGCTTTATTGTCAAATATACGTCCACATATACTGCACTCAAATTTATCATTGCTACAAACCACTGTAGGTTTGGACTTGCCTGATTCCTCTTTATTAGCCGTCTCAGGGTTTTCTCGTTTACCACCAACTTTGCACCTTGGTCCCATTTTTCTTCGTTTGGCTCCAGTTTTGATTTCAGATTCTACTATATCAGCCTCACGGGTCACGACATTATACTCTGATTGCTGTGGAGTGTAAATTTCTTCATCCACTTCCCTTTCTCCTTGATCTTTTTCATCATCTGAGCTGTAATTCACAGCTCCTAACATTTCTTGATAGCTAACAGGGTTTTTTTTCCCTGATGAGAGACGAGTTGAATATTTCTGTTCAGAGTGTTGTATTTGTTTTTGTGTACTTGTTTTTGTGATTCCTGTTTTGGTATACTCAAGAGTTTGCAAAGTAAGCGGCTTTTTAGATCCAATATTTCTTTTTCTTGAAGTGTTGTTTTCGCTTGGTAAAATGTCTTGCGAGTTCTGTGGGAAAAGATCTTGGAATGACACAAAAGGCAGTCGATATAACAAAGAGTTTTCCTGTTCAGATGATTTTGATTTTTCCTCAAAGATTTGGGTATCAGGTCCTGGTGAAGACCCATGCTCTGTCTTGTAAGCTTCTCTTAAACTCTTTCCCTCTAAAATTTTCATTAAAATAGAATTTCTTTCTAAAGCAGAGTCTGAATTGGGACCTACATTACTGTTTTCGCTCTTGTAATCAGCAACATCACCATTTTGCTTCTGGTGGTTCATCCCTCCATACTCTCCATCCCATACAGGCTCGTCCTTTACAACTGGAGGCTGAGATTGTGTTGTCTTCTCCTCTACTTGAGTGACATGTTCCTTTCTGGTTACAGAACCATCATTCAATTTGATCTGATACTCCAGTCCAGATTTGACTGCCCCCTCAAGATTAACCATTTCTACACTTGGATTTACTGGGGTTGGCTGATTTGCCAGCATGGACCTTTTGTGGGGCTTTGCTAAAAGTTTGAGTAACACTGAGGCAGATCCCAATGGCTCTTCACCCAAACCGCCATCGCTGACCCCATACCGACCGTCCTGAGCATCAGATCCATATTCTGGACTATTAGAACCTTCTGAATCATATTCTGTATAAGTACTAATCTTCTGTGCTCTAGATTTCCTTTTGTGAAGCTGCTTAACAATTGTTGGGAAATGGTCTGCACTGTTTGATATACTACAGTTGAAATCAGGGTCACTATCCTCTGTGTTTCTTGATCGCTTTCTGGTTTTCGTCTTCTCTCCCTGAATCATCCCTCTCCTCTGCTGTTCCGTCCACTGTGTGGGTGTGGTTGAGGCAGGTGCTGGGGAGGAATTTCCGGAGACCCCCTGTCCATGGTGTAGGTTGTTGGGATCAACAGTATGGTGAATTTTTACGACATGACGCAGGTTTGTCTGTTGTGATGATATACAGATGATTCCATCAACCTCCAATTTTTCTGAGTAATGCTGAGAACAGAGGGAGATGATTGCAGACTGCAGTATCTGATTTATTTTTTCCTCCATTTAATCTACAAAGAAAAAAAATACAAAACATTAGAAATTTTTTCAGAAAAAATGCCACACATATTAATGATATCAAATGGCAGACATATCGAGTCATGTAGAGCTGAACATTCTGATTTAGTTTTGATGCAATCATGAGCAGGGCCCATACAGTTTTATTTTAGTGCCTTAACATTTGCAATCAATGTTTTAGATGTGGGGTTTTACCATTAAGAATTGAGACAGGTAGATACCACAGTGAACCTGTTAAAGAGCAGCAAATTTGTACTTTTTGTTGTAAAAATAGTGTAGAAAACGAAATTCACTTTTCATTACATTGTCCTAATATAACGATTATAGAAGAATCCTTTTCAAAAATACTGGATTTAATCAATTACTAGAATTGTCAGATACATGCAGATGCACTAATTATACTTATTTCAAATTATCCTTGGCAGGTTGCCAAATACTCATATCATTCTTTTATACGTAGACAATCATTATTGTTCAGAAAATAAACATATACTGTATTATATAAACTGTTAAATCAAAACAAGGGGTGCAAATTCAAGGGTTTTAACGGAAGCTTTATACTTAAACATGTATTTTTCAATCGTTTCTTTGTTTACCGCTTGATACTGTGTTACTTTTTTTTATTTTTTCAAGCATAATGCGTTTAAAATTAAAGTGAGATATAGGCCCGATAGGCCGGGTGTTAAATTATCTATGCTTGCCGTTGTTGATATTACACTTGGAAATGTATACACATATCACAATAAATAAATAAATAACTTACTTACTTATACACAATGTAAAGCATGTATTGCAATTAAATCCCTTCTTACTTTGAATTATGACTAATTTTATATTTCATACAATTTATCAAGGACCAAAGCTTTGATGTACTGTACCCTGAAGTATATATAAGTTTTTATTCCATATGACATATCACTTTAGCAGTAAATCTGCAAGATTTTATTTCAACCTTTTTTAGACATATCATGTAAACTCCTTTTGTCTATGCAAGTGTTACTGAACCCAACACCAACCCCAGAATGGAATACATGTATTATAATCCATAGTGATTATGATGTATTGAAACCAAATGAAGAAAATATAATCATGCATCATGTACATATAAATCAAGGATTTATTTATTTATTACCAAAAAAACTCAAAATTATCTTAATATGCATTGTTGATGCTATCTAAATATATAAAACTTAAGGCTATATCTATTTCATAATTATATCTTGAATTTCATATGTATGTATATCAATGAAATCTATATACATTTTAGATGTTTGAGAATTGATTAAACAGGGTACATAATCATTTTTCCAATTTCTGCAGCTCATTAGAGTAGCAGGTAGCAGGAACAGTAGCAGTGACTATAAATCTAGATCCACCAATGACATTGTCTCCCTTATGCATCGTAAAAATGTAAACAATATAACCGTGTTTATTGCTATTTACTGTAATAACACAGTATATGTAAGGGCATGAGATGGGAATTATCAAAACATCATAATGACACTTGCAAGCTTGTTCTTTTTTTACTACTGAACTCTCAAATATGTATATATTGACAAGATCATGACCATAACAGACATGAAAGTATCGTTATAGGTACTGTATACACGTAAAACAAAAAGTGTACGATATTTTTTCGACAGTAATGAGGTAAAATTTTAAAGAAGTGGTTTATTCAGTACAAGATGGTTTCCGCCGAGTTTCTCAATACTTTCGACCGCCATAAATCGGTCACAAGGTCAGAAAGGGATTTCTGCGGATCCAGAGTCTTATATTAAGTATACAATATAAAAATCAGTACCTAGAAAACAATATTCATAAACTTACGGGTCGTCGGCGTTTTCCAGTTTCTGCTTTGTTCCATCAAGCCTCAGCGGCGATTTGGTATGCGGGTGTTGCGTGTTTGGCCTTGACCTAGCGACCTCCGTCATGACGATTGCTGATTAGAAGGACACAAGGTCAAGAAACGCAAATGTTGATCGTGTGATTGTTTGATTGTTAAGATATACTAAATATAATGCTAATTTTCTTAATTTTAATTTAATACGCAAACTCTAATTCAAAATCGTTTTTATTTTTTTACAAAGTGTCAACAGGAAGTAAACAATGAATCATTTTTGAGATTATATGTTACAAAACGATATTTGAACGGCGGGAAGTTCAAACTTGTAAGGTCAATGTGGCGAAGTTTATGATATAATATGTAATGACAATGTGTATCAATTTACATGCTGTCAATGAAACAAAAACTGTACTGTGAAATAAATTTATATGTCATCAACAACTACTGCTAAGAGGTTTCAAGAAAAGACGTATTTGAAATATATATAGCTTTTTTTCATATGATAGTTCGATTTTTATAAATCATATTTTTAAAACTATATTATTAATTTTTCATGATATCGGAATGAACGATAAACGCTGTTTTAGATGGGAAGCGCCAATGAAAAATTATTTTCAACACTTACTAAATTTAAAATATCATGATAACCCCTCTGCCCCCCCCCCCACCCCCCCAAAAAAAAACACGTCAAAATCAAAATGACAAACAGCTGATCAAGCATACGAATGAAAGACAAAAGTGCTATTAAAAATATATATAGTTATCTCATACATTTGTATAATTATCCCATACAAGAAAACAGTTTTATATAACGTTGCGAAATTAGCACTATATATGTATCGCATAGCCCCCTAACTCCGTCACTACCCTAACTCCGTCACTTTCGGGAAACTCCTCGCCGTTTGAAATCAAGTGTGATTATGGCGTCATTTTTTGCATGTCAATAGTCTTCAATCAAATGTCAACAATTTACAACGGTTAAATTTAAGAATGTGTATAAACATAACAAAATTACACCTTGCACATTTTATGCAACAATAATTGCGTGAAATCAGCTAACATCTTTTCACGGATGCACTAAAATAACGGTATTTCTAACACGCGGGCCTATTAGATTACTTACCGTGGTCAGTCATTTTAAGAGAGGTCACGATGAAACATTTCACATTACACTTGATGATAACGTCAAATCGCTCATGCCGTAATTTTTTAATTATACAGGGTTACAGATATATACGGTATGTCGGTATTTGGAATATGCTACATTTATTAAAAATGTAATTAATAAATAAAATAATCATTGATATATTCATAGATGATATGATATATTTCAAATATATAAGGACAGAAATCAAACGGCATCCATACATTCTGAGAGGTCATTGTGATTTTTGTTACAAAGGCCCATTTTTTTTATTCTGGCGATCATTTCACTTTGATGAAATGATATACAATTTAAATTGTATACACCGATTTTACTTATAATAACTTGGCCTAGATACAAGTTGAGTTTAAACTAAATTGTTAACATGTCTTCATTCCCTGGCGTATCATAGATCATGTGGGTGACGGAGTTAGGTTCATAAGTTATGATAGCACGTGTGATAAACGTCTTATTCAGAGAGCTTATTTGAATAATAATAAAAATATTTTTGCTAATAATTTTCTAAATTATAACGTTTCAGATTATATTTAATGATTGCAGACGATAAAAACTGCAAAAAAATAATTTACAGAGAAACGCGGAATGTTTTCTGCTTATGGTGACGGAGTTTGGGTACTCGGGGATACTAAAAGAGTGATACCGGGATCCTTTCTTATTATTACGAAAGAAAAAAATAATCGTTACAATAATTACCTTTTTCTGAATTTTTAATAATGCCGTACAAGGGAAATTGAATGTTTATCACGAATAAGTAAAATTTTTTCGTTGAGTTATGGTTCGGGAAATGTATACCATAATACACGACCTCTCCCCATTGTGGCCATTACGTCCGTTAAAATTATTGTTGTTTTTTTTATTATGTCATAGGAAAATGGCTCCTTTACAAAACACGTTTCATCTAGATATGTTTATACATTTAAGTATTTTACAAAGTGTTTCATGGATACGTTAACGTTATGAACTGTCTGGTTCTTTAAGAAATGAACTCAATATCTACCCAAGTTATACGAGTATAACCTGGGTTGGGGCAATTTACACTTTATAATCCGCGAAGCAAAATGACCCGCTTTATAATCCGCCAAGCGGATTATAAAAAAGCGTAAATTGCTCCAACCCAGGTTATACTCGTATAACTTGGGTAGATATTGAGTTCATTCCTTATAATTTCATTTTCTGTAATTTGCTGTACAAATTGAGTCCGTTTTACTTTTAAAAATGATATTAATCTGTTCAAAATTCAAACGTAACGTCAAGCGGATTAGTACGTTTTTGACGTTGGTGCATTGTGACGTGATTATAATTTCGGTCCGGGCAGACTCGTCCAAAAAATCTTGACAATCAAAATAAAAAAACAAAAGGGGAAAAGGTTACTTTCCAAAATCCCTCAAATCCTAAACCGTGGGGGTGGGGGGGGGGGGTAATATACTTTTAACTTTTAATTTCACGCCGATTATTTTCTTATTTTCTATTCACATTTTTACAGGGTCCCATAAAAGTGGGGGGGGGGGGGCGGCAACTCCATCTTAATTCAATTTTTTGCATGTAAATTTGAGAAAAAAAACAACAAAAAAGTGGGGGGCAGCCCCCCCCCCCCCCGATGCTACGTGCCTGTGTTGTTCGGTATAAGACACGCCCATTTTGTGTCGCTCATCCTTTATGAAATTATTGGGTTATATGCTTCAAAATTGATTCGTAATGTTATCACAGACAAGGACAATTGAAAATGATAATATTTACCGCGGCTATATATAGTTTACACTTATGAAACATATATAGATGATCGCGTTTACTATGGTTTACGAATGTGAAATATAGATTAACGGCCGGCGTTAACAGTAGTTTCAGAGTTGATAAAGTAGGTTTATCGAATGTTAACTAGTTTACGAATCATAAACTATAGTTAATTCAACTTAACTGTACTGAAAGTTTATAGTTTCACAGTTAACCTTGTACTCGGTCTGTCCCGGGCCAAGATATTTATGCAGCACATTTGGACGATTTTTATTATAAATATACACACCTGTGAAAGAAGTGCAATTGAAATCGACGAAAGGTAAAATTTCCAAGAAATCTTCATTGACACATTTTCATTTTTCACTCGGTTCCACGTTAGTTACGATAGTTTTCATCGGTAAAACCACATTAAAATGTTATAAACTATAGTGTACAAATGCTAATCTAATGCTATAGTTTTGTAAATTTTGCTTGCTATACAGTAATGCCGTCAACATTTTTCTTCATTGTCTTTCCGGAGATTTTTTGAACAGCCAATTTTGAAATAAATTGGACAGTCCCAGCCGCATTTTCCGGGTTAAACACTTCCTTACTTTTAAATTTTATGTATTATATCGTCTCTGTATTTTCCTGTGTGTTTACCATACAAGATTATTTAGTTCCTAAACTTTCGTTCCTATTTCTCTGCGAGATCTGAACGGTTATCAGTCGTATTCAGCCGACACCGATTAACTAAATGAATTTTATTTGATCATCTATGAGTGATATGATTTTCCTACGGATATGAAGTTAGTTTGACCTACTTTCGTGAGATGTGAGATTGAAAACTAACTAAAGCAAGGAAAAGTTTATAACACAGAACATTCAGCATTTGAGTTTCTAAAAACAATTAATATGGACGACATTTTTACACAAGTTCGAGAAGGCAATGCGTTTCAAGTCCGAATGTGGCTGGACAACACTGAAAACGATCTCAACCAAGGGTATGTAATCATTTCCGGTCTTAAAATGATATGTTAATGCATCTATTAAACATCTTCATCACTTTTTTGGACTGTCCATAGGCAGTATTTGAAACAAGTCTTAAAATGAATAACATAAGAAGTGTTCTAAAGTTAAAACTACTATATTTGAAAGTATACAGTGATCACACTGCACCTCCCAAACATGGGTTTCCATTTTTTTGTAAAATAACAGATTGAGGCTCACCAAAGGGAGTTTGACTGCTCCGTTTGAAAAAATCATCTAAACATATTGATATTATTGAATCATTTGTGAAAATATGTGAGGTTAAATTTAATTAGTGCCAGGATTAGTATTCCATTCTAATGATTCATCTCTAAAGCTCTGAGTTTAACAAAATAATTTGGAGTTACTGCACTCAGCTGATGAGGCACGCATCTAACCACTTGTTTTTGTTTAGCACTTGCTCACAGAGCAGTACTCTACCACCGGATGTATTGTTTACAAAGGAATGCTAAGAATTTTGTGCTACACAGTACACTACACATATGATGTAATAAGCTGACTCTGCACCCTCGATCTACTATGGAGAGTCAGGAAGTGTAGGGGTAGAGTTTGGTGTGTCAATTTCAATGCACAGTTAAAAATTCACTTGATCTGACATTTTTATTATGCTATCCAGAGCAGATTTGAGGTGCCGCCTCACTGTTTTACACTCTTAGCCCCCCTCCCCCTCCTGATCTCAATTGATTAATGACTGCACTCATACATATTCTCTATTGGGTCACTCATATAGAAGCAAAGTTTTTTGCAGTACAATCTGTTATTTTAAAGATCTTTATTTCTCATTTTCGTTTATTTAAACAAATTTCTGACCTGGCTTATGAAAAATTCTGCAATGTTTATCTGCAGAACTGTAGCTCCATGTAAAATTTGGATTGACAGACCGTGAAGCTACAGTTCCAGCCCTACAAAAAACTGTATCTTTATTGCACTCAAAAGTTGTGCACAGTTTTGAAATTATTAAACTACTGGTAATTTAGGAAAATATTCTGTTAAGATTTGAATACTGTAAAATTCCTGAGACATTTTACCACTGATTCATCACTTTACTTGACTGAGTTGCCTCAAACATTTTCCTAAACACACCAACAAACCTTGGAAAGTGAAGTATGTAAAAAAAATTGTTCATTTCATGATGGGACCAAGAGCCGCCATTTCTACCTGTAAACAAACCACACAATTTCACTTTACAGGGCTGATACGGGTGTTTAAAAGATATTAAGAGGCAAGTCAAGTAATGATATCTAAAGTGAAATATTATTACAGAATACATGTATATTCCTAAATTAGTTTTAATAAGTCCAAAACCATGTGTAACTTTTTGTGTGCAATAAATATACATTTTTTGGTGTGGCAGGAACTGTAGCTCTATGGTCCCTCAACCTGATTTCCCATGGAGCTACAGTTCTCCAGCTACTGAAAAATTTAAAACATTAGTAAACACATGCTTTTAAAGTGAGTGGTTTATCATTTTAAGAGTACCGGGTATATATTGTTGCTTTACATATATACCCGGTACTATATATGTGTGTCTTGTCTAAACAATTATATTGATGTTGCTAACATCAGTTTCATATAGAGCTCTGTATAAATTTATGATAGATCTATCTAATGAGTTCTTTGGCATTTAGACTACGGTACTTTTAGGAAATTTTCTTACTACCAGTACTTTTTTGGAAACTTTCTTAACATCTGTTAAATATGACTCTTAATACTTACGATAAGTGTTCAAATAAATGAGGTGAGAAAAGAAAAGACAGGACTTTATCATGCAGATCCTACTGTAAATTCCATCTAACTCAGCAATAATCACTCATCGAGTTGGACTTGAGTTACTTTTTATCCTCAGGTTTTTAAAGTTATTAATTTTTAGAATCTCGTATTCATGACGGGTTAGTGCTACACTGGTGCATTTATTTACCCAAATGAACGCAAATGAACCCAAAGATGATGAAGAACTTACCTTTAAAGGATTTATTTTTTTATTACTAATTGGGTTTGTCCTTTAAACAAATTCTTTAACCAAATTTTCTTTAGACCTATTTAGAAACATAACATTTTAAAATTTGGGGGTGTGGGTAGGGGACATGCTTATGCAATACTCTCAGATACTTTCATTATCAATTCTTTTTATGAATTACATGTTTGTTGGGCAATATTTATGTACAATGCTAAAGTACAATGCATCTTTGTTTTGAAAGGAAGCATTTATATGTAACCAGATCGAGCTCCAGATAAGGTGCATGTCAGTGTAAATACCCATTGACTTGTTAGAGCTACGCATTAAAAGTTAGAATCAAGCTTACATATATACACAGTATAGATATGCATAACAATTTTTGAATATGAATAACATTAACTATGGACAATTCTAGAAACAGGGAAGAGAAATTTCTCCAGACTACTTTAAAGTAGTCTTGTACCAGACTACCTCGGTATGAGAGAAAGCAGATTGTAGATTGGTTTACACTGAGAGGATATAATACATGTAATAGATCGAGTCAAAATTTAGTTTTGAGTCTTGTCGAAGACATAATAGCTAAAAGTAATTTTCCTTGAATCAAATTTGACAGAGAAAAAAGGACTTGAAGGGCAATAAATACTAGTAGTTTGTATGTTTGTCTCAGTGCCCTTGGTCCATAGGACAACTGTCATTTTTACAAAAACTACTGCATCATCAATTTATCTTTATTTGTGTATTTCTTGGTTTAGGAATAGCGGAACATGCATGTACAGTAAATAATAGAATGGAAGTTTTGAAAATTGAAAAATACACATTTATTTCAAAAACAGGGGGTAAACAGTGTCACTCTATTGTACAAACATGTACAAAAAATTATCAGGAGCTCTGTAATTTTCAATAATTATGCATCTTTAGTTGAATGTTTTCACGGTTTTGATGAAGAAATCACTTGTATTTTATCTAGTAAGAATGTTTACAGCATATCCCTGGGTTGGAAATTCTTTTTTTTTTTAAAATTCAGTTTATTCAAAAGCATGATTGTAATCCAACACGCCATATCCACCTGCAACCTATTATAAAAATGTTCAACACTCAGTATAACTGCTTTGAATTTTGATTGGTTTGTTGATCTATATTCTAGAGATGACCACCGATTTAGTTTATTACATTGGGCATCCCGGGAAGGACGCACCAATATTGTGGACATGCTTATCCAGCGGGGGGCTCGCATCAATGCCACCAACATGGGAGACGACACTGCTCTCCATCTAGCAGCCAGCCATGGTCACAGAGACATCGTAGTAATGGTCAGATCATAGCTATACCAGGACGTCATGTTTATCTTTTAAATTTTACCAGACGCCCCACTTTGTTCAAATCAGAACATCTCTGTTACAATGTTTACCGGTAAATTAATTGTATTGTATGTTAACTGTGAATTCATTTTTTCCTTTTTAGCTTATTCATAACAAGGCTAACATAAATGCCATTAATGAACATGGGAATACTCCATTACATTACGCCTGCTTTTGGGGTCATGATTATGTAGCAGAGGTGAGTATGTATCAGTCGTACAAACGTATGCTAAATTTACCTTCTGAGGATTGATTTAAATTAAAAGGGTAGTGTAAACATTATGATTTTAAATGCAGAATGAATTTAAGGACTTTCCATCATTTTTTTAGTACCGGTAACTCGGTCAAGAAAAAATGTTATATTTATCATATGGTCATCTCATATCTTTATCCCCACTTTTATCAAATGTATCCAAATATACTTTAGAATATGCTGAAACACTACATATGGACTTTTAACTAGATAAGACTTGCAAAACATACTTTTTTCCACCTTTGCTTATTAAAGTAACATATTTAAGTAGAATATTATTATGAATGATTATTCTTTACCAAGTAATCTAAACTTATGTTAACAGTTACCAATTTTAGACACTCTACATGTACATGTATTTGAATGCAGCTTTATAACCATTTAACCAATGAATATTTTCTTCCTACATTTCACTAATACAGCTCTTTTGCTGTGTAATATATTATTTATACATTTGTTGGTATTTTGTTAGGATTTAGTCAACAATGGAGCCCTTGTTGGAATGGCCAATAAATTCGATGAAACCCCTCTTGACAAGGCAACGAAAAGATTGGCAAACATACTCAAAGGTATGGATTGATGTTTAAATGTCAACTGCACAACTGTATCAGTTGGGTTTTTTTCCAGTATTTAAACTGTTTCTTGTATATCTACTTGGAATTGTATATTCTATCTAGAATTATATGTATGTACATGTAAATTTTGTATTACCGGTATTTGATTTTGAATGTTTTTTTTTATTAGATCGTGCTGTGCAACTTGGGCAGGACTTGCAGAAAATACCATTCAAAGACAGGAGTTGGTTAGGGTATAAAACAAGAAGTAGTAAGTGTAAAATTTAATGGGTCGATATAATTTAATTTTTAGTTCAAATTTCGTATTAGTTGTACTTTATTCATCCATTGTACATTTACATCATTTTGACATCTTCAGTTGACTACCTTGAATGAATTTTAAATGAATTTATTTTTAAGGAGATGCACTGTTATCACGACACACAGGAATAGATATTGATCAACTAAGTCTGACAACTCATATAGCCAACACTCACTCAGGGGAGGTAACAGATTCTTTCTTCTTTTTTTATGTGTACAAATAATTCCTTCATTTTTCATATATTCCTGCTCAGAAAAGCATGTTGATTAACATCAGTTTGAAATGGAATCTTTGCAAGGTTTGGAGAGGCCAGTGGCAGAAGAATGACATTGTTGCTAAGATCTTGTCACTGCGAGAATGCACTGTTAGGAACTCCAGAGACTTCCAGGAGGAATTTCCCAGGCTTAGGTTTGTGTCATTTTGACATTTTTTTTTCAACTAAACTGATAAATAAGAAGGAAGTTGTAAAAATCAAGTTTTTACAAATTTATACTTAGTCCCAGAGAAGGTGTATACAAATATACATGATCTCATTAGACATTCGGTTCAGCTTGATATCTGGACTGAAAAAATACATCAAGCCAAGCTGAATATCTACAGAGATTACTCTGATACATGTAATTGAAATATTGAAGATAGATGTAGTTTAAACTTTAACGTTATGCACAAATGTACGCATACATGTACTGGTATAGAATGAGTATTTTCCTTTTAGAATCTTCAACCATCCCAACATATTACCGGTATTGGCTTGTTGCAATCAACCTCCAAATCTTGTAGTCATAAGCCAGTTTATGCCCTATGGATCTCTGTTTAATGTCTTGCATGGAGAAACAGGTAAAACATGTGTCATGTTTTTTTGTCATTTAAAAATGTAGTGTTGAAATCATGTGATTTTGAGAGACAATAAATTAATAACAGTCTGCAAAAAAAAAAAGAAAATTGCTTCAATCTCAATTCACCCCAGTAGATGTGAATTGTAAATAGCTACAATGTATTTGTGTGTATTATAGGTATAGTTGTGGATCAGAATCAAGCACTGAGATTCGCCATTGATATAGCTCGAGGCATGGAGTTTCTCCACACCATGGAACCTGCCATACCCAACCTGATACTCACCAGCAAACATGTCATGGTAGGTCACAAAGGATAAATTATTCAACCCACAAACAAATTCATGTCTTTTGTTTAACCAGAAATTACTTGTTTTTCATTGAACCATTTTTTTAGAACATTGATTGAATCCAGTGTGCATCAGCAGTTTGTAAAATAAACATTATACATGTTCATGATAAAAAGAAGTGATATGGAAACATGTTGCCAATAATTGATGTAACATTTCTTTTAATTATGATATACATGTATGTTATATGGGAACAAGTAGCTGATAATTGATATTACTGTATTTGACAACAGGTACATGTCTATGAATACATAACATAATCAATACTTAGAAGAAATATTGATGTCAATAGATGTCTTTAGAGTAATTTGATTTTTCCACTGGTTCATCACAAGAGTTTGGTTTTCTATAGATTGATGAGGACTTGGCTAAGATAAATATTGATGACCCTAAGTATTACGCACCTGATGGCACCATGAATGGAGGGGTAATGGAATGTACCCATTGTGTGTAGTTCTTACTAACTTGTCATTCAACCAATCATCATTTTTATTACCGCTCATTTAGGATTAGCAAAAATTTATCCCAAAAAATTCATCAGTTTGAGGAACTTGTCATCCAATCATCTCTTGCTGTACGTGGGCCATGACTTAGTTGATTATTTGCTATGATAGGAGTAGGAAGCATAGCCTTATACCATGTATTGTGATATTATGACTTGTATGTTTATGTGTGGAAGATTTTTATCTGAAGTGGTTTTTGCATATGATGCAAAATTTGCATTAAAAATCCATTAAAATAAAAAATTTACTATATTTAAACTTTTTACCACAGAAAAATAGGTGAATGAAAGATTTTCCTCTTTTTTTCAGAGCCTTGGTTCCTTTTTTTTCACATGCAGTGTAATTTACATGACTTTATTAATTATCAAAAGATTTTTTGGTACAGCACAACACACACCTACATGTAGGTTTATCACTAAAAGTTTTGCCTGAATATTTGGCACCTTTCCTTGCACCATTCAAACAATAAAATGCTTTCTTTGGTGAGTCATGCAGGATATGAAGGTGGCGACATTGCAGAAAAAATACATAACCCACATTAGCGGGTTATGTAATTTTTTTCTGCAATGATTGCTACCTTCATAACCAACATGAATCATCAAAGAAATCATTTTATTGTTTATATTTACATCTTTCTTTTAGCAAATGAATAAATTGATTGTTAAAAGTATTAAGTAAAATTCACTAAATTACTGTTAATGTACATTAGTACGTTTAATAGCTAAAAGAATATAATCGTCTCCTTTGGGAATTTTAATCCGACATCATGATTATTTTGTGTGGTCCGGGATTTTTCTCAGGTTGCTGTAGGTTTCGACCAGTTGATAAACAGGAAGTCCTGCCAGTCTCTATAGCTGTTCTATAGAGCTATGAATTAACTTTAAGTTTTCCAAGAAATAGACGGAATCATACTCGTTGATGTAAATATATTGTGTTATGTCTTTTCCAAATCAAGTTATCTGCAACTTTCATTTGGTAGGTTGAAAGTTTAGCAGTAAATATATATGATTTAAAGCCTGTACAAAAGTTACTTTGATTGCCACCAATAACTTTTGGATATTTTGATGTGAATTTTTTCACAATTTCAGATTGACAGTAATTTCGCTGAGGTTAATTTATATTCTTCTTTTATAAGCCTACAGATTTCCAACTGTATTACACATTGTAATTACACATTGTTGATGTATTGCCTATTATACTATACTGATAATTATAACACATGTAAGTTATGATAGAACATGAAGAGAAAATGTGCCTTAATATGCTATTTATTGTATTTAATATCATTGTTGCATACATAGCAGTAAAAATATACCCCTTTTTAAAACTAAATGTTCAGGTTCACAGATATACCACAAAAGAGAAGTGATCAGATATACATGTACCAGGGTTATATAGTGGACATGATACAGTAATACATGTATACATAATTATATACATTGTATATATATATTATTCCAAAATATTACTTGGGGTTGGGGATAAAATTTTAAAAAGAGTGAAGTAAAACATAAACTTAAAAATCTTAAATTTTGCTGAATGAGTTGTACATATTTACATTATATGTTTTGTTATTTAATTGCCTGAAGAAATACATTTGAAACAATTAATCAGAATGATTGAGATGATGGTTATCAAAGAGCATCTAACAGTAATTATATTATATAAATACAAGAGGAAAAGATGGTTTGTAGGGATGGCAATAAATTGCGGAATTGCTAATCAGTTACCGGTTATCGCAATTTGTTCTGACCGATTACTAGTACGTTATGCGCTTATTACGATTGATAAACTGCTTACTCGTTTCAAAATGCAAAAATTTATCATGGCAAATTATTTCTTTATTTACTGTGATGATTGCCACACCAAAAAATGATATTTATAAAATATTCTGGTTTATATTCCCACCATTATAATGCTTCGATTTGTAGATTCAGTGATGTGACATATATATATATATTTATATAAATAAGACTTTGCTACTCCAAAACAAGGTGGCATCATACTAGGCAATTTGTCAATGCAAGAAAACAACAAACATGCAGTGCAGCGGTTTGGTAACCTAACAGATACATGTACAAGAATTTACAAATTATTGAGGAAGGCCATCGGTAATTCCTATGACTGGTGGAATATCACCAGAGAACGTTTGATGTTCCGACAGAGTAACTGGTTCACCAGTTAGAAATTGCCATCCCTGTTGGTTTATGATATGATATTAAATTTGGACAAACATTTTTCATTTATAACTAGGTAATGTGCCTCAGCTATTAATTAAGCTGAAGTAAGATGTCTAAAAAGGTATAATATCCAAATAGGATGTCTGATATCAACTTTACAAGTACATAGTAAACATTACTGCAGTCATTTAATTGCATATGACGCTGGTTGGCTCCTGTTTTTGGTTTTTCCTTTTGTTTTTGTTTACTCTTTCTGGAGAGCATGTTCTTTTATATGTACATGTATTACAAAGCTGATTGCGATATTGCAGTATAGTAGAGATATGTTTACAAAGCTACATTTACTTTATATGCATGTTCAACTAAAAATTAGAAACATGTTAATGGACTGCAATGAAGATCCAAGGACATATTTTCTTGAATGAAGGAATTTCTTGGGAGTAATTTTGAAAATATTTCTCTGATAAATGTCAGTAATGATCCCGATTATAGATTTGTATGAAGTATATAATTATGCTTGTCTATGTCTTAATAACATGCTGTGTTATCCATTTAAAAAAGATTTTCTTTTATTTCTTTTGCATGACTGAATAGATAGATGAGGACTTGACCGCTCGGATCAACATGGGAGATTACAAATTCTCCTTCCATGAGAGAGGTAAACTCTACGCTCCAGCTTGGATGTCTCCAGAAGGTAAGAGAGGCTATGCTTTTTTTTCTTCAGAAATCATGAGGATTCCTATCAGAAAATATTATATACAATTTAATATTGTGCATTTTAGAAAAAGAAGGGTATTTGCTATAAATATTGAAAATATGAATTTATATGTTAAGCAAGTTTTAAAACAGAAATGTCCGTATTGGACTAATATTATAATGCTTTGAAGAAGTAGGTGTTGTATGTTGATTATTTTACTACTTTTATGATACATGTACAACTGTATTGTGTTGCATGATTTCAGCCCTTCAGAGACGACCAGAGGACATCAACCTGAAGGCAGCAGACATGTGGAGCTTTGCTGTACTGCTGTGGGAACTTGAAACCAGAGAGGTGCCACACGCAGAGTTGTCTCCCATGGAGACTGGAATGAAAGTAAGTACTGGGTAATCAGAGGAGTAGGGAACATTGAAACCATTGATATTTTAAAAAAAATATATTTCTTGCTTGTGTTAAATATATATTTCAAGCATCATCAATGTGTAGAAATAAAAATAAAACATATCATCAACATTAATAAGATATTTGCTTTATCATATAATTTTTAATTTTAAAAATAAAATCTATTGAAAAGATTGCCATGGAGGGCTTGCGATTGTCACTGCCACCTGGAATCTCCTCCCACATGGCCCGACTTGTCAAGATCTGCAGCAATGAAGAACCGGGAAAACGTCCCAAATTCGACATGATTATCCCCATTCTGGAGAAATTAAAGCAGAAATAAGGGAAAAATAAGAATTTCTAAAATATATACTGTCACAGACAATTATTAACCTGTGATGAATTTTATCCACAAATAGTGCCAAGTGTATTTCACATAGTACATGTATAAATGTTTATTTGTACTGTCATTTATGTAGGTGTGAATGTTAGCAGTATGTACAATAATGAATTGATCTGACAGTAATGTATATATATATGTATATATCTAGTCTATTGAATTTTAATGTGAATAATTGAAGCAATATTTCAAATACCATATAATGTAAATTTAAAGTGCCTTTGATATCTATTTTGAAGGGAGTCGTTAATTTTCCTTTTAATTTGTGCTGAATGAAACTTCCCATCGTCAGGTGCACTGACATATAATTAGCTTGAAAATACCTGTAACAAATATACCTGTATTCCTCTTTTATACCAAGTCGAATATACTAGTACCTGATTACTTGGTAAGCATACTGGCATATGTGTGATGATGTCATCACTTCGTAGATATTGTGTTGTCTTGAGATCAGAATGAATTATGAATGTAGTGTTCAAAGTCTTGTAAAAAGAAAAAAAATTCACAAAGTGTGCTGAATATATAAAATATAAATATGTGAGATTCTTATACTGGTGCTAAACTTAAATGTATGTTATATTGTATTAATTAAGTAATATATTTCATTTACCACACCATATCTTTGCTGCCGACCATCAACATATTTGCTTTATTATGTTTCTATTTCTGTGGTATATATACCTGTTTATGAAACAAGCAATGTTAATTTATTTGTTTTAAACATGTATTCTTTTAGCGTTTTACTGTATTGATAGCAAGTTTTGATAAAAGTAAAAATTCATGAGTATACAATGTAGAAGGTCATAGGTTAAAATGAAGAAAAAGAGACTTGCATGACATGAGATATGAATACATCAATTGAAATAAACTTTTTAAATATCTACATTTATTTTTATGTGATTTTCAACAGAATATGTTTGACATATATTGATTCTTACATGTATAATTTTATTTAAGTTTTGAATTTCTGTACACTGCAGTTCAAATAGAATTTTTTTCTTACTATACATGCATGCATGTTAACATAATATAAAATTTGTAGAGAGTGGAAATATTTCAGTTTATTGATGAAAACATTTTTACGTATGTGTATTACTAGAAGATAATTTTCGCTCTAGCTAGTGTGAATTGGAATATTGTATTCTATAATAAAAAAGGTCAACAATATTTATTTTTCTGTGTTTTTGCATTATTCTCTTTCTTAAAATCTTATTTTTGTCACTTGGATAGCTAGCTCACTATTTGAAACCTAAACCAAGTATTTATTTTTAAAAAAATGAAAATTCTGCCAAACAAAGTAACAAGCAAGAATACCTTTTAACTATAAAGCCCTAATGTCAAGGGTTCTGATTTATTCTTTAAAAAATCTCGGACAAATTTAACTGTATTGTTGATATCGGAGACATATTTATGAAACAATCTCGGATTAGTGTGGACCTTTACCGAAAAACCTAGCTGTGAATGTCATATTCCAAATCAGGGATGTGGTTGTGCTCATTTTTATTCTTCATTTCCTTCAAATTGGCTAATACCATCTAATTTTAAATAACAATTTTTAAACAATACTGATACTGTTGGTAACTAACGTACGACCTGTCTAAAATCTGTCAGGCCGGCAAAAAACATGGAAAATCCAGAGAACCCAAGAGTTTTCTTCGACGTTCAAATCGGGGGCGAAAATGGTAAAACTCACAATTGGGATTTTTAAAATTACACTGTTGATATGTAAGCTAGTTGTTTTCTATTTCAAAACATAATACAGGCTACATTGCTTTTCTGCACGTGAGCTTTCGAATTTCCTCAGATTTAGAGGATTGCGGTGATATCTGCTTTCTTTATTACAACAGACTGAAATATATTCTTCGAATTTCCTCAGATTTAGAGGATTGCGGTGATATCTGCTTTCTTTATTACAACAGACTGAAATATATTCTTAAGGTCAAGATCTAGTAAATGAAAGATGCTTACAGGTGTATGAAATACATTAGGCCTATATGATAATTCTTGCAGTAGGTCATAACAATAGCTTTGTTAAAGGAAGTGAACATGAAAAAATTATCAAGGGCTCAAATTTGTCTGTTTGATGTGTATAATGATATCTGAAAATCGTTTAGACAGAACTTTCCTCAGTAAGAAGATATGCCACTTAGAATAACTAATTCTTGCAATCCATGAGCGCTGCCATATTGTTAAAATCGTTACCTCCCTGCTGGGTTATCTCTAAGCATCTACGAGAGGGCAGCACTGATGCTGACGCCAGTGAGACACATTGCATTTTTACACACGTTTAGTAACAGAGATAAAATGCCATCATCAAAATGTGAATTGAAACTTGCAATGGATGTAAAGAGTTGTCATTTTTAAACAGTGTTTATGGAGGAAGATTTTTGATGCATTCCCACCTGCAGTTAATGTGACATGCAACTAGAATGGAATGTCCGTGGATCAGTGTTATTGTGACCTATTTTTCTTGCACTCGGGATTTCTTATTAATGAGTTTGAATATTATGTGTGCTACATAAATGAGCACACAAGTGCATTGCTCAGCATCCTGACTTTTAAAAAGTGTCTTAGTCCTGTTATTCTTCTGACAGCATAAACAGAACCGGCGTACATATATCATCAAGATCTAAGATAAAAACAAATCAGAAAAATTTCCAGGGCATTTAAATAAAAAGTAACGGTAAGAAACCATAGCCACAAAGAAAATGAAATTACATTTTTATAATAATTTAAATTGAAATCTAAAAAAGCATTTTATTTATGTAAACACTGACTGCCACATCTCCGTACAAACATCTGGAATGTGATGGTCTCATATTTCACAAATTAATTTATTTATTCATTTTTTGCACAAATCATATATAGTTATCTGAGGTTCATTTATAGAAATGTACTAAATCCTTGTCTTCTCATGACAGTACACAAAATTTTTCTTCACATCAAGGCATATTTTTTCTTGTAACTTTTATCAACTCTGTACATAAACACTGGCCTAGTTCCAACATTGACCCAGTCACCAGCAGCAAAGTGGCTTATCTACGTCAGAGAACAGATGCATGCTGGGGAATAATGGATTACCTCCATAAACCTTTCACTGAGAGTGTCAAATTGATAAAATCTCTTGATAGAAATAAACAAAAAGGTAACAGACTTCATTTTTAAGTTTCAAAAGGCTTTTAAAATTAATTAAGCAACAATTAATTTTTTCATGTTCACTTCCTTTAAGCAGGTTGGGACCAATTGCCCAAATGGGATATAATATACGTAATAGCCCGTTTGTGATATAATATCCCAAATGGGATATAAATTTGAAGTGAAAAATTTAGAAAAAATTATATTTTCTAAAATTATGGTAAATCCGCATTAGAATAGATGATATGTTACAGGTAACAACTTCTGTGTATGGGATAATATGTACTTCTTATCGTTTTGTTTGTGAAGTCCTACTTTTTTTCTTATTTTGTACATTGTTGAAAACATTTCTGTTGGTAGTGGGCAGAATTGTCTTTGAGTTATTCAAAGATAAACTTCCAAAAACAGCAGAAAACTTTAGAGCATTGTGTACTGGAGAGAAAGGCATTGGTAAATCAACTGGATGTCCACTGCATTTCAAGAAATGTCCATTCCATAGAAGTAAGTGTGTCACTGTAACAAAGTAATCACTTATGAGCATGTGTTTACTGTTACTTCAAATTGTTATAAAAATATAATATACAGTACCATATCTACAGATGTTAAATTGTTATTTTAAATTAAGAATAAATTTCTATGAAAATTGTCAACAAATAACCTAATAATCTTGCTTGTACAAATGTTTGTGCTTTCCATGGATTTTTAAAATGTCCCACATTATAGCAAGTTCTAGTTCCCCTCTCATTTCTTATCACACAGTTTTTGTAATGGACAAAAAATTCACATCATTTTAAAAAAGTTTAAGGGAGTTAAACTAGTCTCTTGAGAAGCACCATTTAAAGATTAAAGGAATCTGCAAAATGTACCATAATCTTTGGATGTTTATAAGGGAAAAGATTTATGTAATTATCTTCTTTTTCACCTCAAAGTCTGAGAAAAAAGTTATATTGGTTCAATATGATAGCACTACATACTACTTTAATTGCTGTGTGTACATTGTGTGTTTTGTTTTGTCAGTTATAAAGGACTTTATGGTCCAAGGAGGTGATTTCTCCAACAAAAATGGAACTGGAGGAGAAAGTATTTATGGTGAAAAATTTGAGGATGAAGGCTTCCCATACACTGTAAGATAACTCTATGCTTCTGCATTTTAATTAGGCACATGTCATTGATTCTCTAATGAATGAACACATTCCATATATCTTTAATGTCTTACATGTATCATGTTATGGGTAAAATGTAGACTGATATCTGTAGTGAGTTCATATGATTTTATCTTCATATTACATTTTTCCACATTTAATCAGTCATTTTTATCTTAAATCACATTTTACTTGATTAAATCTGTGTATTTTTTATTCTCACCCTATTCCTTTCCAGCATGACAAGCCTGGTCTTCTCAGTATGGCAAATGCAGGCCCTAATACAAATGGCTCACAGTTCTTCATCCTCTGTAAGCCAGCACACCATTTGGATGGTAAACATGTTGTATTTGGGAAGGTTCTGAAGGGTATGGGTGTTGTTCGTGAGCTGGAAAATGTGGAGAAGGAGGAAGAGAAACCAAAACTGGTAAAAAAAAAAAAGTGCATTTAAAACAAATCTTCTTATGTTTTTCTCTTATCATTAATGCATGAGACAGTGTAATTATATTGTTTATGTATATGCTATACATTGTAAGGAAAGCAAATAAGTAAAAGAGAAAAGGGCAAGAACATGCACAAGGGTTGATCAAAAAGTAAAGTTAGAGATGTGATAAAATCATAAATCAATAAAAATAAATAACTAGATGCTGTCATTAGACAGTAATACCCGCACCATGTGTTTGCCCCTAAATAACACTGTTTTATACCAGTTTAATTAAAAATGAAGGCTACATGCAAACTCCGGTAATACATTTAAAAATTATAATTTTCATAACTGAAGGATGAGATCCCTGCCCATATGATAATACACATCGTGACATGAGCAGCACTTTATGTGCAATTTGGGGTAGAACTGTTTGCAGTGAATTTTCAGTTAATCAATAATCTTAACATTTTATGTCATAGGAAGTATAATGGTCTTTATAATTATTACAAACAAAATTAAAAATTAAATTATGCCCCCTCCCCGTGGCGGTTGCCGGTTTTAGATTTGCTTCTGTGTGCCTACATGAACATCATCGTGTGCACAGATTTAGAGAAGGGGTGGGAGTGAGGGGTCCAGACCCCCCCTCCCCATGAAAATTCGTAAATTACCAAAAATACACCTTGGACCCCAATGCTCTTTCAGACATGTAAACGCTCTAACCCATTGCGCTTCAATGTTAGGTAACATTATTTGGGGGGTAAATATTTAATCAATAGTCAACATACTTTATTGTTTATCTCAATAGGAAGTATACATGTACATCACAATATGCAGGTGTCCTGCACCACCTTAAAGCTGTTATTTACCTAATAAAATAGTGCAAGTGGATTTGAAGAATAGGTCATAAAAATACATGCATGTTACAAATGACTGATCTTTGTCTGAAGTTACGTACACAACACAGGTTTGCATGTCTCATTAGCGGGTACTAGTTTTACCCAGCTCTTCGATTAGATGGGTTCACGTATATACATACATGGGTGTTGCTAAAACGCGGAACGGAAAACGGAACGGAAGGAAAACGGAAAATCTTATCTAATGTTATTTACCTCATAGATTTGTTAAGTATGCTAAAACGATATACTTTATGTACCTTTTTAATTTTTTTTGAAAGATTAGCAATATTAGATTATTTATTCAAGAATATTTATTTCCTCAAAATTAACAGTACATGCATTGACCACAATATTCTGTCCCAAAATATCCTCGATTCACTTTTTGCTGTATATTTATATATACCTCAGGGTTCAAGCGATTCTCTTTTAGAAGCATTAAACATTCTCATTATTCTTTCTTTAAAACGTCCTCTCTAGCTTATCAGCTGGTATAAATACACGGCTAAAAATAAAGAAGTCTACGGGGTTTTGCATTTTAACAGACCCGGATGATGGTGTTGAAAAATTGTGCAAGGTCTTCTGAGTGACTTCCAAATGGAGAAAAGATGTCAACATTTTCCATTATAAATCGTCCAAATGTGCTGCATGAATATTTTGGGATCGACAGACTATAGTCCCAATATATAATCGGAAAATCAAACCAGGCAACGTCTAGAGCTCTCTATTTGGATCATATGTATATAGCTGCTGGAATAAACAACTGCATGCTTTGTAATGCAAACGTAAACAAAATTGCATTGCTAAAAATACTAGTTTCACAAATTACTAGTTTCACAAATTACCGAGTATTTTAATGTTTACTGTATTTCAATTTTTTAATGTCGTCAGTCCTACAGTTTTTTTCTTCCATCTCAATGATACTGTATCGTCTGTATGATAAAAGATCGTCTAGAACACCGAAAATTCAATTTTGATGTAAGTATATACATGTACATCATATTTGAAAATAATATAAAAATACTCAAAACACGCATAAAACGCTTTCACTAACTGCGTACGTTACGCTAATATGCCAGCAATACCATATAAGAGAAATAAGTAAAAAGTTATAGCTAATTTGCTCGTTTAATCATGTTAATGTTTCACAATTCGTATACATTTGATTTTTCCGTTTCGTACTCAACTAAAGCCGAATGAATACAATGCTATAATTGATAGACATTCATATGAATATTAATAAGATAGCAACATGTTGATAATCATTCATTAGATATAAATAAAAGATACAAAGTAAATCGTTTCTGGCCAGTCTATACCCTTTTTAAGGGATAAACGTGATGATATTTTCCATTCCGTTCCGTTTTCCGTTCCGCGTTTTAGCAACACCCATACATACATGTCTGTGTTTTCCGTATGCAGAAAAGGATTACGGTAGTTAAGATCAGCTAAAGGAATTCATTATTGTGTTTTAATTGGATTATCATTATGATGTTGACCAATTTAGGTAAGCATAATACATGTAGTAGCAGTAGCACAATATAATAAGATGCCAGCATGGGATTCCTGCCAGCATACATACACATGTATATAAGTTCTACTTTCACTTTCTAAATGTAATCTCCCTTTGACAGCATACTGTATCATCATCTTTTAATATTTAAATAAGCTTATCATCGTTACCTATCCTATCGCATTTGTAAAGTTTCTGTCATTTTAGTTGCAAAAGTTATTTTTTTCATTTGTCAGACTGCATGCACTGTTGAGTTGACCCCATATTGACCCTGTATAAACAATTTCTTATTAAATTTGTGTATTTCATATGTAAGTAAGTGTAGACACTTATATTTTTTATATGAGTAATAATAGGAAGGAAGGAGTATTTCTTTCTTAATGTATTATAATGCAATAAATACAATGTAGGTCATGACCTTATGGGACTGTTCTGACCCCACGAAACAGGAAAATACAAAATATCTTCTAAAGTCATTATGATGCATCAACTGGTGTAAAGTACATTAATGACCCCCAGGTGTTGTCTTTAACCCCTCAACACATGTAAGAATGTATTAAGAAGACTGAATCTTTATAAGCAGATTAGATTGGGGGGGGATGAATGTGGAGTATAAACATTTATAATTTGAATCATTTATTGTTATTAATTAATTTTAACTTGTCAATGAATACTACTTATTGATCCCAAGGTAGAAATATGACCTCTGATCGTATCTCAATAGATCATTTGTCAATTATGCAAGGTGTAATGTAATTTTTTTTAAGAATAACATTTTTTACCAGTTTATAAAAGTTTTTAGACACCCAAATTATATTTTGATTTTAATAGATTATTCGACAAGGAAGGGGGGGGGGGGGGGAGAGAGAGAGAACAGTTTATATTTGAGTTTGTTTGGGAGTGGGGGTTCCAAGTCATATATTTGACAATTTTTTAATGTAATTTAAAATAAAACTAAGCCATACTACAGTCATGAACATGAATAGTATAGAACAAAACACAAACTAATACATGTACATGTATATATACATAGGAAGTATTACAAAATAGATGATTGATCTATATCTGGGTTCTTAAATTGAATCATATATCATGTACATATTATATTATTGTTTCTTTGTTCAAGGCATTTAAGATGGTATGTAGGTCATGATCCCAAGTGCTCTTCCTGAAATTATCAAATATCATAAAAACCATTGAGATCCCCACCTTAATCCAAAGGTATTATTCCTCCTTAGGTCATGCAGGCGCATCAGATCATTATGGCATGTAAGTCATGACCCTAAGGGGTCATCCTGACCCCCTTAGAATCAGAAATTGTCAATTATCT